>NW_013665855.1:532084-555539 GCF_000517525.1 Limulus polyphemus | reverse complement strand
TATTATTTGTAACCTTATTTATATTGTATTTTTTTTTAGTTTTAGTAATATAACTGTCATATTATTACTTGATATTTTGGTGGACTCACTGAATTTAATTTGACTTTCATTGTATTGAGTATTTTCTCCTTCAAACTCCACGTTAATTCATTTTTTACAGGATATTTTTATTCTGAGGATATTTCTCAGATCTGGCGCGTAGCACAGCAGTTAGAAGTTGGGCTTGTTGGAGTCAACGAAGGTCTTATTAGTGCACCAGAAGCACCATTTGGTGGAGTGAAAGAGTCAGGTCTAGGACGTGAAGGGTCTCATTATGGAATTGATGACTATATAGAAATTAAATATGTATGTTTTGGTGGTCTCAACTGAAATAAGCAAATAGATTAATACAACTACATTTATAATGCTGTTTAGGTTCCATGAATATTTCAAATTATGATGTAGAGTGCTTATGATTGCCCATAGTTTTTATTTTAGGTAAATGAAGGATAATAATTACCGATTTGTTTAAATGACTTAACTTTTATGCATGTTGCATAAATCTTCATGGTATCCCAAGTTTTGTATTAAACAGTGACTGCTTGGCCTTAAGTACATCACTTGCTTTCCCATTGGCTAATGAAGTTCAGACTGAAAATGATCATACGAAATGACAACTGGAGTAGAATTGCTCAGTACAGATCAATTGAACTAAAAAAAAAAAGAGTAAGTTCTGCTGCTAAGTAACACTTGCTTATAGACATGTTGTTTTTGTACAACATATCAGTCAATTACAGTTCATTCTGTAGTGACCAGTACGAAACTAGCAAGTACAAGAGCTCCCCCTCCTTATTTACAACCATGCTGTCAGAACTTAAAAAACAAGCAGAAGTATGAGCCTGTTGAAAATTTAAGTCTGTTGCAAAACTATTTGAACTAAAAGTTCTTCCAGAAACCTGTCCTTAATTTATCAAGTAAATTAGCAAGTATGTGTAATGTTCATTACTGTTGATTTCTGAATTTCCAAATGTGTAAATGCAATAAAAAGAGAATTTATAAATAAATAAATGCATGTCACTCAAGCTTCCATTCTTAACATATTGCATCACAGAAAGCAGATAATTCTGAAACAACATTGAGATTTTTTTGAAATAAGTTGCAGAAACAAACAATACAAATTATTGATAAAAATAAAAGCTGCATAAATTGATAAATCTAGCATGGACATTAGTGTCTAGATGTTTGAAAATTACTTCTATATTAAGGTCCTAAAAGAAAAATATAATGGACCCCAAATACTCTGTCAGTCTTATTACTCTTCTCTAAGGATAGCTTTCAAAAATACCACCAGATTCCTGATATACGTAGGTAGCTTGCTTTGATCAGAAGTTAATACTAAAATGCTTAAAAAATAGTCATAGCATTTAAATGCCTATCAATCAGTAATAGGTTTGTTAAAGAGTTTATATATACACAAGGAACTTTCAAATATTCTCATTTAGTTACTGGGGAGTGGTTGATGTTGGGAGTTGAAGTGCGAATTGTGTGCCAATCTGACTCAGTTGAGTCCAAACACTTGTTAAATTTTCTTATTACACATTTTTACATAAATTTGTTTTGTATTCAAGTATATCTCCTCTACAACAAAACGTTCACTCTATACGTCAGTGAGAATTAAGAATTTATTTTCAATAGCTTTTTTTAATAATCATATTTTCTGTCAAAAATGTACTGATAAAGCTAATTATGCTAAAGCTAGTCTTCCAACCGATAGGATATGAAATATTTTCTGTTTTCAGAGATTGTGATGTAATGGTGTAAAGCTTTTCCTTAACCTTTTTAAGTAATGTATCACAGGTGTTATCTAGCTCACATGTACCTAACATTAATTTTTGAAATATACTTATTAAAAACTATTGGATTTTCTAAAAGAAGGTTTTCAAAACCATCTTTTTTTTTCTTTAATAGATTAATGTTACATGAAAATATTTTCTTTTTTAACATTTTCCAGAATTTATTAAAAAGATCCTAAATTAGGACAGCAACGACCTCACAAACCAGACAAAATCATAGCAGCAGCTATAAGCGTTAATACGGTAACAACAAATATCTATTAAATGTATAAAGTAAGAAATACATATTAATTATTACTCAAATTATTATTTCAGTTGTTTTTAATGTATCACGCATCTATATGTAAAGAAAAGCCAAAAACTATGGTTCTTTATCATTAAATGAAGATATAGCCTAAAGATGCTTTCCAGTCTTTACAGCATAACCAGGTTTCATTCACCCAGGTCCCTGGGCAGTTCAAATCAATACCACAGAACATAAAAATAATGATGAATCACAATTACATAATTGCTTGATGGCAAGACTTGGATGTCGACAGCTTCCCTCAACCTTATGTGATGAAACAATTGAAGTTGCTATTCATGCTTGTCACTAAGGGAAAACACAAAGGGCTCGTGCAGAAGATTCTCACCATCGGATATTATACAATGTAACCATCAAATAAACACTGGTTTATAATACTGACAAAGAAAATTTTCATTTTACATGACTTTTCTGAAACCCTGGGGTAAATTCTTATTTTCCCAAAACTTTCCAGGCCCTGGAAATTGCTTCTGCAATTTAAAAAGACTTTCATAAACCCATACAAACCCTGGATGTCTATTTAAAATAAACATTTTTTCATGCTTTACCACTTTGGTGATTTGGACTTTTAATTGTGTAATTTATGTAATATGTTACTGAATATGTATTCTATTTTCAATTCTTCCCAATCAACAAGCAGTAACTTTTTCCCTCACTCTAGTTCTTTGCATTTGGTTAAATAGAAATGTTATTTAACGCATTAAAAAAATTCTATTAAGACTAAAATCTCTATGCAATGCGTATCTAATTTCAGTTTACCATTTTACACATCAATAAATCAACCATAATTATATCTTAATGATATACCTAATGTTATTTATTTTCTGCTATGTAGCATTTTCTAGAACTATGTTCTGAAGTTATACAAAACACAAATAATCACATATTAAATTACATGGATGCCATTTATTACATTATACAATGAAAAGTGAAATACAACATTTCAAATTAACCCAGAGTGTGAAAAAAAGCGTTCACAGAAGAAGGTATACTTTAAACATTACATTTATTGATATCTTGAATAATTATATATGAATAAAATGGAGCACTTTGTATTTTTAAGGAAGTATTAAATCACTATTACTTTACTGAAACAACTAGTGACCCTGTTGTGCCTATCAAATAATCTTGGTTTCAATTCTTTTCATTAAGTTCTTTAAACCTTCTTTAATTCTAAGCCACTCAGAATATATTAACAGTTCTTTTTTACTTTAAGGACAATGTAGAGTTTCAATACCTTTTGAGATAAGTTAAATGACAATTGACCCAATACATAGAGGTAAATTTTAAATACCTCCAGTCCTTCAGAATATTGACAAAAACAGTAACTGGATATACAAAATAGCTAGAACTTTTATGGTCTGTAAAATATCATCATACCCAAGTTCAGTTCCATTTCTCCAAGCTATTCAGAATGGAACAACAGAAACTTTTTAGTTTGCAGTATCAATCACCTTCAATTTCATATAGACATCTCAAAAATAAAGCACCAACAGGAAAAGCAGCCTCTTTCATGTATCTATTATGTTTTTTTCTTTAATCACGAAGTGTTTAAAATAGTTACACATACTACACAGAGTATTAGCATTACTGTCCAGAACTTAACTGCAAGCCCTTGCTAAGCATTGTTCAGCTTGTAGCTACTGAACATTTCTGCTAACTTTAGATATTTCACATTGCCTAAAAATCTTATAAAAGTTATGAAGAGATGCTAGTCTAAATGCACTCTCAACCAAGTACAAATATTGAACTTTAAATGTTATATATTTATATAGTTGATGGCATCAAATTTCAGTTATTATTCAGTGTTGAGCGAAAGACACACAAAGATATTGGTGTTTCAACAAAAATAAAGTACTTCAATTATTTTTTAAATGTCAAACAATACAGTTTCAAGATTTAGAATAGCAAAATGAAAGTCTAGAGTTAACAATATTACCATCTTAAACTAAATAGTTCCAAGTGAAAGTCTTGGAGTTACGAACCTAGAAAAAAAAAATCATAAAGCCCATTCACATTTATGTGAACAGTTGCCAATCTGATTATCAAGATCTAAATTAATTGTTATGAGTTTATTAATAAAAAAAATTGCTCCAACTCTGAAAATCGATAATTTCAAAAAGAAAAAAGATCAGCACTACAGTTATTTTCTTATATTAACTTACAACAAACTAAGAAAAGGCAGATGTAACATTTAACAATCAATGTGGCATAACAATGAGTGTATGGAAAACAAACATACCCAGTTCTACAACTGAACAGTAACACAGGAAAAAAAATAAGGTCCAAGATTGGTGCAAATTTATTTCTAGATAACAGAACCAAAAAAATTTCAGTTTCGACAGTGCTGTCACATCATTTGATCAATCAGATTGGACCCACACTAGTTCTTCTCAGCCTCCACCCTGGATGACTACCTCATATGTCAAGTGAGTGCAACTGCAATGTCCACTACCAATGCTGGCCATGTGAGGAACCACTAATTAACTGTGTAGCTGGGGACTGAGAAGGACTTGTACAATCAATATACATAGTTCTTGCACATATTAGAAGAAAGACTCAGTTGTATTTTGCAAGCTCATTGGAAAGCCAGTCCAATCCTTCCTTTAATCCTCGGCCTTGGGTAGCACATGTTGACTGAATGTACCACTGTCAGAGAACAACAATCGTTTTTACATTTAATTGTAATTTAAAAGTTGGGTTAATCAAAAAATACGCCCAAACTTTTAATGTTGCTGCTGTTAATGTTTTATTTTTAAAAACACTACACATCAAAATTGTAATGTTGCATATAAAACATTAACAGAAATATAAAACATTAACAGCAGCAACATTACAATTTTGATGTATAGCATTTTTAAAATAGCGTTTTTACATCAAAATTCCAAAGTTGCTGCTGTTAATGTTTTATATTTAAAAATGCTATACATCAAAATTGCAATGTTGCTGCTGTCAATGTTTCATATTTAAAAATGCTATACATCAAAATTGTAATGTTGTTGCTGTTAATGTTTTATATTCAAAAACGCTATACATGCTGAAATATTCTTAGCAGGCTCACAGTAAACAAATGAGGTTATATGTCATCTTAATTAGAAAAGCTCTGACGGTCATACAGGATTATACAATTGTTAGTTACTGCACGTAATGATTTACAAGTTCCTGATATTTCTTAAATAATTATTTTCCAACAGTTTCTAAATGTAGGTGTATTGTTTAACATAATTATGTTGCAAGCCTATTGTAAACTTTCTAGAATCTTATCATTTACAAGTACTTTTCTGCAGTTTAATAGACTGTACATTTCAAAAAGACCAATTCATGATTTTAATATAAAGACGTGTCTATATGTGTTCCAAAAAAAGGAAGCATGAACTCTTACAGGTAGATAATGCTATTCTTGTTGTGCAAAGTAACACATGTGCATTAATACATGTAGATCAATGAAGAACTGATAGTTCTCTGGATTTAAAGCACAATAACTAGTACTGAATGAAGAAACCCAATATCATCTATAACATAATGCAATATTGACTTTCTTGGGAATAAAACTAGCAACAATGGTTTTTACTAAAGTTTTTGTTTTATATGGTTAGTTGTAAATTTTTCCAATTGGACTGCTACACCTTACTTTTCAATTTCAATACATTTAAGAGATAATAATATCAATTATTACTATTAAAATGAGCTTACCCTTCTGTTTCGAAGTGAATTTAGACCCAGTTTCTCTGTTAACTCAGATGCTGTCAATGTATTGGGAAGGTCCTGCTTGTTAGCAAATACTAGTAACACAGCATCTCTGAGTTCCTCCTCACTTAGCTTAAGAATGAAATAATAAAATATGCATTAGTAGAATTGTATCACCTGCTGGTTTAGCTACATTGGGATGAATTTATAACAGATTTTCTCAAACAATCATTGTCAAAATTCTTGCAACTAATCCTCTAGATATGTGTAGATGAAATTGAACATGTCAGAACTTTTTTTAAAGTTATATTCAAAGTTCAATTATACTATTTTATTATCAATGTATGTCACTAAATTCAGCATAAAAAATATAGTTTATAGTTCAGATTTTAATTCTATATAGGTTTCAATTTCAAAAGGAAATATTTCAATAAATTTTCAATACTCGCTTTTACGCATCGCATGACACTTCTTTGCTCCAAATTTTCCATTTTTAAAATTTCTTTCCACCCCAGTATTATTCTCTAAGTTTCACGGGACTTGTATATCACTGAGTTTAAATAAATATTTATAGCATCTATTCTTCTAGCTTTAGTGTGTTATGTATCATAAACGGAAATTCTCATTCCTAGCACACAGCATATTTAAAAAAATTGAATAATTCTCTCCAACATTTGCTAATGGATTATATATAACCAAATGAAAAAAAATATTTTAATTTACTGCTTTCCTTACGAGGTTAGCTCAATCTCATCATCAGTTTGATTATTCTACATCAATCTAATAAGTTGGCTATTGCCCAGATGGCTTCAACTGGGTAAGGAAAATATTTTATTTTAATGACATATAGCTTAGTTACAAAGCCAGTTAAATTATAATAGCTTTAGGAGATTGCTTTTTTTGTTACATGTTAATGTTTTGTGGTCCAAATTGCATATTTAAAAAAATATTCAAGATTATGTAAAAAACAATGCACTACAAAAAAAAGTTAATTTTCTTTGAAACTTCAAGATTTTGAAAAAAAAAGTACAAAAAACCACACACACAACTGCTAAAATAATATTTTCATCATTATAAAATTAATTAAAATGTTAAAATTTGAAACTTGTTAGGTTATATAAGAAAAATTAAATAAAAAAGTACACAATGACATGTTATAATTTGACAATGAGCTGGTAACTGGACATTGTGTTACTTTCACACTGTGGTAAATTGCTTTGGCTCTAACCTGAATGGCAGTAAAGCAATAAATCAAAATAAGCAGAAGGGTTGAATTGTATTAGATTTGGATGCATGAATAAAGTGTGTGTTATTATTTGTAACAATATGCAATCATTCTAGAGAGAAAAAAGGGTAATTTATATTTATTTCATATTCTTTCTTGCAGTGGATACAAGGTTTGATTGATTGATTGTTGTTAAGCACAAAGCTATACAATAATATATCTGTGCCTGCTCACCATGGGTATCGAAACTCAAATATTATCATCATAAACCTGCAGACCATGAGCCACTATGGGGCAATGGTTACAGAGTTGGTAAAATGGGCTGAGCCTTTATACAGTGTTAGGATAGAAAAAATAATAGCTAAAATAAAAGGTTTTATTGAAAAAACTTTTGATTTAGGAGATTTTAGAGGTTATGCAAATTAAAGTTGAAAGTTGTAAAATGAAATAAAAGTATTTTTTGTCTTAATATGAAAATCACCTTGCATGCAGACTAGTCAAGTCTGAATCAGACCCTGACTCCATAAATTTATAGGTAAATCTTCGATAAAAATATTTAATCAAAACAACCTGTTTTTATGTACAGAAGACTTGTAATGTTTATTATAAGCTTACCAAATTTTGTGAAAATACACTTACTACATTGAAAGTTATTGTGTGTATAATTTCATGGTGGTTGCTAAGTTGATTAAAATGTACAAGCCATGTACAGAAAAATGCCTACTTCAAAAATTATAGAGAGGAAGAAAGGGGCATACTGTGAATGTAAATTATTTCCAATCATATTTTTCAAAATATTATGCAGAAAAGTTTTAATTTAACAGAACTTCAAAGTGAGCAGGATACATGATCTCTAATACAATTTACAACAAAACTTTTTTTTGCTTTTGAACCATGAGTTCAAACAGTTCAAAATGTTAAATTGATTTAACACTATTTGTGATAAAAACAATAAATACCATTTTTTGTAGTTCATCCTGTGCTTCGGATATCCTTTCCCTGTCATTACTGTCCACTACAAATATCAAACCCTACAAGAAGAAAACATGCAAATAAAGGTTATTATTACAGTAACAAAATTTACAAATCATGTGAAAAAACATTTAAACTTTTCTTATTTAATATTGTCATTTCTTCCCCAGTTTCATTTGAATTAGTTTATTACGTAAATAAGAAATGTTCATAACTAATAATCAACACATAAAAAAGGTAAGTACCTATCATATACACAAAATCTGAAAATGCAAAAATATTAAAAAGTATATTTACTTGTAATAAATAAGATCACTAAAAAGATTAAACATACAATGATCAGATCTAGTCATGATGATCTCTCGAATTACATTTTCTCCTAATACAACAACAAAATAATTTACAAAACTTCTTGCGACATAAAACTAACATCTCTGTAGTAAGGTTATATATGACACAAATGACTTAATTGATAACAGTAATCAATCTGAAGGCTTGTGTCCTGGGAACTAGGTTGGCTGTGTTAAAGTTTGAGTCAAGAGTAATAATTAAACTGTTCACAAGTTGTTTTGAAGAACATATCTGCAGGAGCTTTTTTCTGTGTTAAAGTTAATGATATATATACATTACTGTTAATTTCTGAATGTTGCTTTACATTATGATTACAGTTTAAGAGTTTTTATACACATACAATAACCCATCCATCTCATATTCATCAGATACAAGCCTTCCTTTATCATCCCTCAAAGGTCCTACCCACATCCTAACATTTTGTGTAATTACTCTTACTGTTAATTTTTAAATTTTCAGCCAACCTTTTCTCAAACACCATTTTTGATGTCCTAACTTACTATTTCACCAACTTTCTTGATCTTCTATAATCTTCTAAATCTCCTGTCATACTGGTCAATTTAAATGTCTTAAATTTATGATGTTTTTCTTTAATTTTATCTTTTATACTCTTTGTGAGCCACCCTGGTATTTTACTTGCAGCTTGCCTTTTCTTTCTATAAGGAATATGTTTACCTTGAATATTTAAAATTTTTCCACATCTGATCAGTCTCTCCAAATAACTCAGCTGCCCAATTCACAACACACGATGATTAAGAAACTAAAATGTTGAAACTATTATATGTTTAATATTAGGCTATTAAACTATTACTGCCAGTTATATATAGTAACCAACAAAAAATTAATTAACAGCCTCTGAGGTAGATGAAGTCAACTTAGTAACTCACAATCATTTTGTTTTGTTTACGAAACTACAACATTAGTTTTTTAAGTATCCCACCTCCTGAAAAAAACATTTCCCTACATTGTTAAGTCAAAATGTTATTCCTCATATTCCGAAAACGTAAACTTTAAAAGGAAACCCAATGCATTTAATTCTGAGTGTTAATTGTCAAACTAAAGATAAAATTGCATTGGCATCTGATGAATATCTGGGAGTACATACAAATCCAAGTTCTCCCAATACTAAACTACATCTATCATGAGTAATCCCGATGATTAGAATCTTGTGGTAACTTCTTGTAAGTCATACGACTAAGAGCTTATTCTGCAGTTAAATGGGAAAAATAGAAGATTGATTGAACGAGAAGATCAACTACCTACATTATTCTATTGTCACAATTCCACATCTACTCTATATAAATATCACTGGTCATCATGCCTCTACTCTCTTTGTACTTCATTTGAAAAGTTTTTACAAAAATTAAATCCTAGATAAAGTTAAATCTTTAAGTTTGTTGCTGAGATTTTGAGTATTTCCTCTTCTCTTCCACTCCATGTACTAGCAAGATCAATTAATAACCAATTAATTACATTGAGGACCAAATTGCATGGCATGTGTAATACTATAATTATCAAAACATTTGATACGTAATGTTCTTGATTTAAAAAAAGAATCAATTCATTTAATATTATTTCCCATATTTCTCTTTGAAATATTCTTATTGGTAGGCTAAAGAGAATATTTAACATGACTGAAACGATTCATGTGGAAATTCATACAAAATACAGAATTATTTTGCTTTCTAAAAAATATTTGTTTCTATTTTATTATTTCCAGACTAAGTTATTTTAGATCTACAAATAGTAATTTCAAAGTTCTCCATAGTAAACTACGTATATTTCAACATAACAAAACAGATACTTTTACTAATATTTTTGTATATAATGAAATCTAGTTTGAAAAGTTATCCAACTTTGCTATCCAAATACAAATTTATAATAAAGCCATCACTACAACCATATAACTAAGGCATACTGCCTTTTGCTGCCCTTGTCTTTCTTTTTATAACAACAATGAACTTTAATTTTCTTTTTTAAGATTAGTCTCATATCCTTATGCAGAAATATCTTCATAGGGAATGAATCTCAAGGGTCTAACAAAAAGTAAAAAAAAAGAATATTTTATAGATATGTATGTTTAAACTATGAATAATAACAAAACAAATTAATTAAACATAATTAAATACCACTTCCCTCTGTAACAACGATTCTTAAATTCTTTTAATGGTAACAGGGTTTTCAAAATTAAGAGTAACAGTGCTTGTCAATCAAACATTTATTTACATACTATTGTGACTAATCAAACATTTATTTACATACTGTTGTGACTAATCAAACATTTATTTATATACTGTTGTGACTAATCAAACATTTATTTATATACTGTTGTGACTAATCAAACATTTATTTATATACTGTTGTGACTAATCAAACATTTATTTATATACTGTTGTGACTAATCAAACATTTATTTATATACTGTTGTGACTAATCAAACATTTATTTTTATACTGTTGTGACTAATCAAACATTTATTTATATACTATTGTGACTAATCAAACATTTATTTATATGCTGTTGTGACTACTTATAGAAAGGAATTTGTGACAAAATTATCTTCATATATCTATAGATTCATATAGATATACTAAATTCTGAAAATTGTTCAGAAATAATTTTTTTAAATTAATCACAAACTCTTACGTGTATAATGAATTATGGGAGCTGAGGTTTTGCTGTTTCCCGTACACCTTTTAATTAAGTATCTTACTTTAACAAACATTATAAGCATTACATAAATTTGTATTTGATGAAAAAAGGTTCTGTTTTTTCAAGATAATTTCACTCTTATATAGATTTGCTGTTGTGACTACTTATAGAAAGGAATTTGTGACAAAATTATCTTCATATATCTATAGATTCATATAGATATACTAAATTCTGAAAATTGTTCAGAAATAATTTTTTTAAATTAATCACAAACTCTTACGTGTATAATGAATTATGGGAGCTGAGGTTTTGCTGTTTCCCGTACACCTTTTAATTAAGTATCTTACTTTAACAAACATTATAAGCATTACATAAATTTGTATTTGATGAAAAAAGGTTCTGTTTTTTCAAGATAATTTCACTCTTGTATAGATTTCACCACACAATTGAGTAAACGTGATAATCCAATGTATTGAACATAAACAGAAGCAAACTATGTAATGTTTTATGTTTAAAATGCTAATCAAGGTACCAGTCTCCAACAACTAGAATTTCATACAATGAATACATCCTCACTTGTGTGTTTTGAAAGTAGTGCCTCCATAAAGGTCTGATCTTGTCCTGTCCACCAACATCCCAGACAGTAAAACATATGTTGTTGTATTCCACTGTTTCCACATTAAAGCCTATATAAATGAGATTATTCTTAGTTCTATTAAACATATTTTTTTGCAAGTTTACCTATATTAATTTACAAAACAAGTCTAGAGTTGAGTGATTAACTTGATTAATCAATTACCTATAAGCATAAATTAATGTCATGAAAATAATCATGTAATCAATTGTGGTGTTTCTGATTATTATTATTATTATGAAACAGAAAAAATAACTCGCACAAAGCATGATTATTATAATTGAAATGGCTTTCTTCCTAAGCTATGATTGCATTCAACTGATTCACTTAGCTGAACTTGGCAATAGCAACTGAATCACTTGGCCAAATAATTCAAAAGGTTTTGTGAAAATGAGTTAGAATTATATGTAACTTAGAAAATTAAGACCTTCTCTTTCTATTAGTTATAAATAATGTAATAGTAAAATGTCAGAGAGAACTACTGGCATTTTTTGAAAGACAGTATGAAATGTAATGGTTGAGCTGTATGGTTTTATATCTAAAACAAACAAGATAATTGGAGGCGATAAAGTTAGATTATGTATTAGTAATATTTATAATAGAAGTTTATGATTTTCACTGAAACTGAGATGCTCAAATATAGGTGGAAAAATGAGATAAGATGTGCAACCAAAGCAAACAAGTGTCATGTGAAAAGTGAAGATTGAGAATTTTGTTAAATATTTCCTTTTGAAACTGAGAAAGTAAAAATATATATAATATTAAATGACTCATTAACTACACTTTGATGCAAAGTTTATCGACGTACATTGTTAACAAAGCAATTTAATTAAACATTGAATGTAACTCTGTAAAAAAATAACAATGTGAACTTTTACTTCCCATATCCAGAGGGTTAACAAAGTAATTTAATCTTAAATTATCATGCCTGAAAATACGGTTTCCTCTAGCTTTTCATATCTTTTTTTTTGCTATACATTTTTATGTCAATTTCATATGTTAATTCTAGCTCTATTTCAACAATTTTAACTCAAAAATATTTTCTAACACTTATTTCAATATAATTCATGAAAAAATAAATAAATTCAAATCTTCATGTCTACACAGCTCCAATGAATTTCCCCTATAAACAACACAAATGTTGATTCTTTTAGAATTTCTCTGCCCATCCCAATTAATAGCTTTTTTCGCTAAGATATCACTCCTTCAAAATATATAATCTACTGGTTTATTTTCAAGTGGTTTCCTTGTTCTTTTCTGCTTAGTTTTTGAACAGGCCTTTGTTGCTTACCTTTTATAATGTCAAGTGATTTGATAACTTACTAATGAAACACACTTTGGAAATAACTATAAAAAAAAAAGTTTATGTATGATTGGACAGAGCAGGAATTAGACATATTCATGTCATAGTAAAGTAAATAAGGTAGGTTTCTATTCACAGCTCCTGTAGCAATAACCAAAGGCATTTAATGGGAAGTTTTGAAGACTTAGAAATAAGCAACAGAGTTGGGAATTTTATTGGTTCTTTATATGTTCTTTTCATTGGCAAAAATGTTTACATGCTAAAGTTTCTTTGAAGAGAAGGCATCACTGAAGTTTAGTAAGGTTAGTTAGTATACTAGATGATAGCAAAATATTCTGATGACTCAAATCCCTATTTATTGAATACTATTTTTATGTTTATCCTATTTAAATAACAAACAAAAATAAATTTGCTACTTACTTATTTCTAATTGCGATTGAAATAATGACATTATCATCAGTAACATTGATTGTAAAACGTGTTTTTGTTACTTCTATATTAATTTATTTAATCTACACAAGATCAATGAGATTACTACATATTTAAAAACAAACAAGATGGTGAACATGTGGTTGTCTCAAAGTTAGCAGTTTGACAACTAGAAAATATTCAGACTATCTTAAATTTTTAAATTTTTTTAACCAAACATTTTTTTTTGCTAATTATGCAAAAGGCAACCATCAGAAGATGTCTATCATATTAAACGAAAGGTAGTTTGAAAATTACTTAAAAACATTAGCTGGAAATATGACTAATTTCATGTGAGAATTATCAGTTAGTTGAATTGATAAGCACATTTCACTAACCATTCAGCTCTAAATAAATTTGCAAAACTTCCAACTACTATACATTTATTTCTCACTCTTTAACAATATATTTAACTCTTGCAAATTACTGTGCACATTAGCGAGTAATTCTTTTGAAGCTTCATATCTTTTATGAAATATGTAGTTATACAGAATTGAGTATATTATATCAATTTTGAATATGCAAATCAGCAAACAACTACAACCAATATTAAGTCGCAGTGGAATGTCATGTATCAGAACTATATTTTTAGGCTGTTGGTCATTTTTGGAAGGGGTACGTAACAGTCCTTAATGCCACTGGAAAACATTAGAATATGGACCAGGTTGTGGATACCAGAACTATTCAGAAAGAAGCCTACAATAAATCATAACCCAGCCATGGTAAGCAAAGTGCAGAGTCTTGTAATAAGTGAGATTCCATAAACACAAAGGTCAATGGCAAAAAGTCATACACATGCCCAGGCAACAGTACCTAATCAAAGATCTCCATCTGGAAATGAGCCCAACAGGGTATGGGTTCACAAAAGAAAAGGCTTCCACTCATACCTCTCATTCAAATGTTACATACCTCAAGCAGATGGAGAATGAAATGGGTATTCATGCTATTCTATACAAATATCCACCAATCAAGTCACCGAATGCAGTGTCTCTAGATTTCTGTGTAATCTGACTGTTAAAATGGGCACTGGGAAACTATCGTCCTCTTTTAGTAGATTAATTATGGAAAGTTACCAGGAAGGAGTAGTGTGCTTTGGACATGACACCTTTTTGCAAAGAAAACTTTGCTGAAGGACTATTGTCAAAATGTACAGTTATCAGATAAAGCATGACCAAACATGACAACATAGACTTTAACAACATAATAATGTTTCAAAATTGTTTTAACATAATGTACTCAATACTCTGTATAGCAAAAATTTACAAAATATGTGAAATTTTTTGCCAGAAATAATTTTTCTTGGTCATCTTGTAATACTTCCAAATGTTATGCAAAAAATGATTCATTTAGCCAACAGTCCGTGCTATACATAAATGCATACTTTTATATAAACTTAAGACAGATTTTTAGGAGGAAAAAATTCCCCTACTATATATGGCTTGTACCTTTGTCACGTGTTTCAGCAACTTAAATTTGAAAATGGCCCAAACTCAAGGTTATGTGGAGTTGCTAAGATCCACTTTTTAAAAAATCCTAAAATAAAAACTGATCAGTCATATTTCCTTAAAATGTTTCTGATTATAAACTGAAAAATGCCATTTTGTCTTCCAATGTTTCTCTTCTTCAGTTTCTTCAACACCATCAGCATTACAAATAAATTGTTCTTTATAGTTATTCACCACTTTTTTAAAAAGTTTAAAAGATATAAAACTTATTATTATGGGACAATGGTAATGTATATGTTTCAATGAAAATGGAATTAAAGTGAATTTTTAAAATAACCATACATTCCCTAATTTTTATTTTTATAAAGCATAACACACAGAAACATGTTACAGTAGTTTTTATGAAGTTCATTTAGATCATCTGCATATTACTTATGAATATTCATTACAAACCATCTTTTTTGTATATCCACAAACTGAGCACTGTCTATTTTCTTGACTGTTTCATCTTCAGTTTCTGAAGTTAAATGGGATTTTTTGGATTGTCTTGTTAAAGTTCTAATTCAGCAAGCTCTTTCCCAAGTTGAATAAGAAAATGCTAGGGTTAGTGCACTTTTCTTAAAGATATTGAGAGTTCAAGTTCCACAATATTACAAAAGCATTTACTGCACTAATATCATTTATTTTATAGAAGATAAACACAGGCCCTCCTTGGACCATTCTTTTGTAACTGTAGCATTGCACCATGTCAAGTGTGTCTATGCTACCTTTGTTGTTGTTGTAAAACAAAATGGCCTTGTTTTATATTTCTCTGAATTGTCAACAATTGTTGGTTGAGAGTGCATTGTACTTAGGAGAGTTACAATGTTACCTTTTTTGGGACAATGTAATGATATCATTGAGTAAGCTTGGAATTCAAAAGTAGTAGTTGCAAGTGTTCTTCTTTTCTGATTTGTAAACTCAGGTGGAGATTTCTCTGACCATGTCCATAACAAATCTCTCTCTCTCTCCTTGACTAACTCCCTTCTGCGCATATGATTTTTTCCTGTAATCGGCTGCATTTTCCAAACATGGTATATCTCACTATTGCATATTACTCTGGTTTTTATTTTATATTTTCTGCACGACCACTGTTGTTCATTTCAATATCTTCATCAGTATCTCACATGTTAAATTGAGAAATATCTTATACTGTCCACTTGACTATCGTAGGCAGACATATTATCACCTGTTTCTTGTTATTCATAGTTTTCATTATTCTCTTGCTCTAAAAATAACTGTTTTGTTTAGTTGCATTAAATCTCTGCAACATTTTAGGGAAAGTCCTCTTCTTTAACCCTAAATATATTTTGCAAAAGCTGTTCAGAGATGACAAGGTACAAGTGTATGCAACTGCATTTTCAGCTAGAATGCTCAGAAAAGGAGACCAGCCCCACCTTTTTAAAGGTTGAGAAACAGAAGATGATGCAATAAATCACATACTTCACATAATTTTAATAAACTTATAAACAGTAGTATGTATATACAAGTAATGATAAACGTAAGTAGTATAAAATAAATTTATAATACTTATAAGTAATGCAAACAGATATACAGCACAAATATGTAACTGAAAACTTATTATAACTTTTATCTTATTTCTACAAGTTTTTGAATCCATTGGACCCATAAAGTATATGGTGTTACTTTGACTTTTATTAAAATTTGAATAGTTCTAGAACTATAAAATTCCAGCATGTTGGCAAGGTCAGTAAGATCATAAAAATTCATTGAATTTCAGACTTCTGTACAATATAATGCTTGCATAACACCTTGACTATGCTGAGCTTTGGGCCCAATGGACCCAGATGGCAGTATAAGGAGGATAATGATACATGCACAATTATTTATATTTTATGAGTACAAAATGACCTATGAATTTTGTTTTCAGAAGTCCTGACATAAAATATTAATCAAGCAAATATATACATACCAATAGTAGGTATAGTTGTCACCACTTCTCCTAACTTTAGTTGATACAAAATTGTTGTCTTTCCTGCAGCATCCAAACCAACTAGATAAAAAGTAATAATAATAATAATCTTAAAGCATAATCAGAATGCTTAGAAGAAGCATGAAAATATCAGTGTTTCCTAAGAGTACTAAGTATCTATATATAACCATACTTACAAAATCATATACGTTATACATTTTTTTTTCGTATGCAAAAGAATAAAACTAGCCATTTCTAAAACTTGTTCATAATTAATGGAGAGAACAAGACCAATTTTATAGCACTGATGTTTTAACCTTTTACTACCTCCTACTCCAATATGGGAGCACTGTAAACTTTAAGGGTAAAATAAAACTTGCTTTATAAAATGCAGTAGTGTCAGGAAACCTAAAAATCAGTTTTGGTCAGTTTAAGATCACGTTCTGGTTGTTTTGAAAGTTTGTACGTTTTATACTGTTCACCATATAAAATTCAATATTAAAAGTTATCCAAATAAAACATTTGTAAGTTACATTCTCTAGTGAAAAACATTTATGAGAGATTATTTCATGCCTTCATTATGAAATAATCTAAATTTAGAAAGGGTTAATTATTGTATTACATTATTTGACATAAAGTGTTTCCATATGGAAATATCTATGTAACTTCAAAAAAAGAAAAAAACTTGAATTTCTTTTGAGACTACAAAATGTATCCAGAGTTAATAAGTTAACTTTCCTAAAGTAATGTAAAAATAAATTCAATTTTCTTCTTAGGTTAGTCGGTAAAAGGTTAATATCATTTAGCATGAAAGCATAGTGATACTTAGTTTGAAACATGTAAAGTTGTTTATGCTATTTTTGTCTGATATATCGGCAATTATAAAACAATTTAGAGAATCACAGAAATTTGTTTGTTTGTTTTGAATTTCACACAAAGCCACACAAGGGCTATATGTGCTAGCTGTCTCTAACTTAGCAGTGTAAGACTAGACGGAAGGCAGCTAGTCATCATCACCCACCGCCAACTCTTGGGCTACTCCTTTATCAATAAATGGTGGGATTGCCCATCATATTATAATGCCCCCATAGATGAAAGGGCAAACATGTTTGATGGGACAGGGATCTGAACCTGCAACCCGCAGATTGCAAGTCTGGCCATATCACAGAAATTCCAAGAAATAAAAAGGTAACAATTTAAATGTGAGCTGCAAGAAACATTTTTGTGTATTATGTACATTAATATATTTCATATGCCACAGCAAGTATCACATTAAAAAAATACATAAAGTTTTCAAATATAGTAAACAAAACAAGGAATAGCATAAAAACAATTTAAAATACTTTCACTTTTCTTAATGATAGTTTATATCCACATTTTCACAAATATGGTAGCTAAAATATTAAACAGATGATTTTTGTCAAACTGGTGGAATGTTAAGAAGTGGACTGAAATTGTTTTGGTATAAAAAGCAAACAGTAGGTGATAAATTGACAATTTTCTGATTGGATGAATATGACAAATTAGGTCCATAGAGGTTAAAGCTTGGCAATTAGTAGAATTAGCTAATCAATTAATCATCTGGCTCATTAATTGATTATGCTCAATAGGCAATAATAGTTGGAATAATCAAAAATGGTAATACTTGGAAATATTAATTTCAATTTGTTGTTTGTTTTTCTGAGTCATGACACTAATTGATAAAGTTGAAAACCTTGAATTAACTGAAAATAATAGTGAGAAATCATGATGGCGATGTTTCGATTACTTGGTTAGTTGGAATCAGAAACACTAGTTCAACTAATTGATTATTTTCATGACATTAACGTATTTAATAATAATTTTGATTATTTTACCTGACACTAATTGATGTGATCAATGATCATAGATAATTGATTATATTGATTAATCAATAAGTTACCCAGCCTTAATAGTCACTTTTAGTACTTTTATTGTTTAATGTTTATGCCAAAGGTTTGTATAATTCTTTAGATAGTAAAATTTATAAATTTACTGAAAACATTAAGTTCCCAGAAAGGGTTGATGATTTTGATTGCATTTCTCTTACATTCAAAAACCTGGATAGTCCTAATGTTGAAAAACCATAATGCACTGCTAGTATGAAATCTTAATTTAAAACAAAACTTATTTTTACATGAAAAAGACACTAGTATTAATGAAAAAGACTATTTGGCTACTAATAAAGAATTTATTTGAGAGCTAGTTATGATAACATGAGCTAATACAGTTCTGTGGCATATTTAAAAAAGTTTTGAAAGAATTAAAAGTTGTATTTTTGTAGATCTTGATTAAAGATCTGGCGAGACCATATTTAGAATAATGTATGCAGTTTTGGTCCATTTACTAAAGGAAATATATTAGCATGCTAGAACTAGTAGAAGGAGAGCAGAGAATGTGTAATAATGCCTAATTCATAAAAACTTCACTTTTAAAGTCTTCGAGATTTGAGCTTTTCTTTGCTGGAGCTTAGAATTAGGAAGGATTAATTCAGATACTTGAATTTTTTTAGGGTTTAAATAAAATCCTAATGCATGGCTGAAGACTAAATGAAAAAGTTGAATACATAAACTAGAATAACATAATGTACAGAGAACAACAGACTACTATTTAGTCCTTTCAGGTTGCCATTCTACATTAAATGCACACAAGGAAAATAAACAAAAATTTTAATACAACCTTTTATATTTTAAAAATTCATTTATTCCCTCTTGAGCTTTCTTATGGTGCCAGCTCCCACTACCTATCATGGCAACCCATTTATTATATTAGATAATCACCCTGTTAGAATAATAAGGTGGTCTTAAAAGGAATCTAACCTATTTTTTCTAAATCTTAAAACTGTATTCTCTTATCGCACTGTTTTCACGTTACAGCACAAAGAAACCTAAGGCTTTTAAACTATCAATACTTTCAGATAATCATGTAAACTTCAACAAGATCACATCTTACTCTTATTTTCTCAAGAGAAAATAAGAAATTTCAACCTATACCCATAAAATTACACTTCTAAACACAGATAATTCTAGTAGCCCTTCTTTCAATCAATTCTAGTAAGTCAATACCATTTCTTACATACAGAGACCAAAACAATACACAATATTTCAAGTGAGGCCTAACAAATGATTTGTATAGAAAATTTCTTTTTGGATTTGTTATCGACAGGTCTATATATCCTAAAATTCTATGACCTTTACCATTAGCAACAGAGCACATCTTTCATGGATGGGTGACTAATCAAACACAGTGTCAAGCAGAAGTGTAATGTCAAAAGTGCACAGCAGTGCAAATACAACACCAACTTTAAAAAAACATGTAACATGACTACCAATATTTTTGTGCCTATTCCTAAAACTGTTCTATTGCTTGAACATTTTGTTCTCCCAGTTGACCCACTATACCCACACCCTTTCCATCATTCAAGTAACACTAACATGCAACATCCTTGAAAAAAGTTAACATATAAGAGAGGGAAGATTTCTCTTTACTTGATTTTCTTTTATGATATAAATTTCACTAGATGCTTTTACAAGGTTTCTTTTGTCACTTTCTAGAATTTTTCCCACAAAAGAAATAACAGAAACTGGTTATAACATCAAAAGCAATTTTTATCACCTCCTTCCCCCCTTAAAAATAGGAATTACTTTAGCATTAAATTCTCCAATCTTATGCATCTGCCCACTACCTAACGACCTACCAAAAATGAAATACAGGGGGTTTACATATTTGATCTTGACCTTCAAAACCATGGGTAAACACAGTTTGTTCCTGGTGCTTTATCTTTCTTTCTATAACTTAGGATTAATATTCACATAATTCAGTTTGATCTTAATATTTCCCATAGAAGATCCTAATATGATAGTATTCTCTCTCTTGTAAAAACAGATCATTAAAAAGCCCAGTCATCTTATAGTCTTCACAACAAAAATCTTGCCATCAGTAACCTTTAACATACTTTAAAATATTCTTCCTGTTTTAACATTGCCAGCTAGTTCTCATACGTCCTTTTATTGATTTCCTAATTCCTTTTTAACCAAACTTCGGTTTTTTAAAGTTATGCAAGCCTTCAATCCTATTTATCAATTTAAACTTGAAACTTATGGCATTTATCCTTTCTACTTCTAGTTTCTTTACTTCCATATTCTCCTGGGTCCTCCATTTTATTTTTATGAATCATGCAAGTTTCAGATTATTCATCAAATAAATTATTATTTGTAATATAATTTTAAAAGTTGTAAACTTCGTATTTTGTACTTAATAATAATAATACTGAGTTTAGATAGATTCCTCTAACTATATCGTTTGGTAATCATAAATAACAACTAGGCTTTCAGTACATATATAATAATAATAAATACCTTAATTTAACTTCGTTCTTTATTTACACCACATTTAAGCCTAACTGGTCTCAGAAATTGCATAATAATAATTTCACTTTCAGTTTCATACATTACTCACCCATTAATATTCTAACTTGTCTTTTTCCGATCAAGCGATTCAGTATACTTGAAAGAGTAAGCCCCATGACAAATTTTATTATCTATTCAAACAGAAATACTTTACAGAGTTGCACGATATTTGTAATATAACAGTAATCTGCAAAGAATTTTTAAAGCGATCACTAATACTATTGAAATTTCTGCCACGTCTTCCTCGCGTTAGCCCCGTAGTTAACGGTAAGTAACATTAGAAAATACAGCTCCATCTAGTGTTATGTTGTTGAACACAATACAAAACAGTATATATTTAACGCAAGATCTCTCCATCAACCATAGATGAAGTAGCGTGTTCGGGTATCAGCGCCAGGAACAAAAAGTTCCGAAAGTTGTTTTTTGGAAGTGTTGCATACATTGTTGGAAAGTTCGGAATCCGCTATATCCAAATACGCAATTCATATGATAGTAATAAATTTTAGACGGGAGTTATGAGCAGTCAAAGATACATGGGGTTTCTGAGTGGCCGCATCACTTTACTAACAACGGTCATACACAATAATGGATTATCTCTTTTCGATTATAAAATCAAATTATAATCCCTTTCTTTATTGTTTATTTGACGTTTAAGACCTTGTTCTTGATCTTCTGATCCAGTGGGAGACTACTACAACTATCATTACTGTCACTGTTAGCATCGAATCACGCCACTGCATCTCTAGGCATAATAATATATAGATGGATTTACTTCAACAAGAACTGAAAAAACCCATCATAATGTCATCCATAGGGGCTGCACTAATCATATTCGAAAATCTCGGAACTTTGAACATGCAAGTAATCGACAGTATAATAGTGAATGATGATGACATGCCGAAGAATATCGAAAGTCCAGTCACGGTCAGGGGTGCTTGGAACAAACCTGCTGAAAAACAAAGCTAACAACGGGCATATATAGAGGACCCTTCTGTTACACAACAAGAAATACTGTCGTTAACTAATGATGTGGCCATTCATAACTCTGTCCACTATGGAAACTGTAAAATGTAGTCGTTATATCTCAATGTATGTACTACATTATTTATAAGTTTTATCAAAATTGCATACTTCCCAATTTTTTTTACATTACATCCCTTCCATCGAGGCATTTCTAATTGAGGTAGAGATTCTGTGCTAAAAGAATGTTTTATCCACTGTAAAAGTTTTTGTATTTATAGTAAAACTACTTAAGCTATCTACCGTCGTCCCTAATTTTTAACTACTGATCAGAGAGAATGCAGCAAGTCAGCAGCATCCTACCATTCACCATCTATGATAAATTGTTGTTTGGTTAGGTCAAACGTTGATGTTTATCAGGTCAATAGACCTATTTGTACCAAATACTTTAACTTGGTTTGAGTTAAATGTAGTGGATGTTATGATAGAATTAACTAAGAGAGTTCAATACATTAGAGAATTAGAAGGCTAAAAAAATAATAAATATTATAATGAGTCAATCAAAAACCTTCTTTAAAAACTGAGACAGTGAAGAGACTATAGGAAACACAAGACATGGTGATAAGCTCTCAGGGTGAAGGAAGTGCTATACATTGCTAAAGATTGAGACAATTTAAGACGCGAAGTAGAATGGTGAGGGCGTTCAAAGAGAACATGCATGGTAACTAGTTGCAGTAGCTGTACTGCATAACCAACATGAGGGAGAGTCAATAACATCCATTCTTTACAAGGTAATATTCAAACAGCAGATGCCAAGATAAAGATGAGTGAATATAACATCAAGACGTTTATTAGGGATGCAAAAAGTGTATGACGGGGTAGAAGCTAAAATCTGAAACTTGACACGTCCATTATAATAGAAAGCTCAGTTGAAATACAAGTGTTGAATCAACCTATTGCGGATTTATGTTAAATTTATGGTTTGAAAAAGATCAACAAAGAATCAAAGACAAGCAGTCTTGCCAAGTCTATTGATACATTCATTACCATATATTCCAGCATATCCTGATAGCTAAAAAAACGTATTGCGCAGTTAAGATGTGCTAAATGAGTAAGAATGGATTGAAATTCCTAAACAATGGTTAATCGAGGGAAATAAAAGGACGATAAAGCTTGAAGATTAATTTTAGAATTAGAGAATATCTTATATATATATATAAAAG
>NW_013665855.1:529440-531488 GCF_000517525.1 Limulus polyphemus | reverse complement strand
ATATAGACAACAAGAAACTTCTGAACAACGTCAAACCAAACTTCAAGCACAAAAATTAAGACAAATAACTTATAGAGAGCAGGAAACAGAGGAGAAACTTGATATACGACTTCAGGCTCAAAGAACAAGACAAGCTCAAACACGATCTAATTTCAAATAAAGCTTTTTTTGAATAAATGCTTTTTTTGTTTCTCGCATCACATCTTTTGTCTACTTGTTGAATAATTTGCCGAAAAAAATACTGATCTATACATTTCTAAATTTTCACCGTTCAACGCCGAGTAACTCAGCTAGTATAAATATATATATGTCATTCTTAGGTATATTAAGTTTCACCTATTGCAAAAAAGACAATAAAAAAAAACAAACGTGGAGGGGGTCCAGATATTTAAGTGTTGAATTTAGGAGTTATCTAGTTATTGCAACCCTGTATAAAACTCTGGGGTAAAGATGTTAATATGTTAAAAGGGGTGTAGCGACGGGATTACTGAATTATACCTGACTTTGAACATTTTAGCAACGAATAAAGATTTAAGGATTTGGTCTTATTTTCTCTGGATCGTAGAAAAGAACTATATTTGACTTGATTGTCGTGTTTAAAATTGTCAGGGCGTGGAGAATGTGTTTATGGTTGTTTGTTTGCGTGATACAATGAAAGGTTGATAATAAATTTATGTTTTGGAAACCTAGATCCAAACTCATTAATCGGCAGATTTATTTCTCAGTAGTGTTGCATCAGCGAGGTCACGTGACTAGTGTCACACCACGTTTCTAGAACTATCCTGTTCCTTCGGGAGTGCTCTAGCATTTGCTAGATTGGAGGTTGGTCTGGTATATATAAAATGGTCACGGCGTGACGTGACAATGTGTGTAGGTAGTGAGTAATTGAACTGCAGTCAGAAAGTATTGTTGAAGTTAACTTTCGTTGTTATAGCGCGACTGTTGAAAATAAGTGTATCGTAAAGTTGTATTCGGAAAGAATAAACCAGTTTTATTAAATAAGGACTTGTGTCGCTAAAGTTTCGTCGGAACGAAGTTACGGAAAATCAACTAACGACTGGAGGCGTAACAGTAGTAATCATAAACTTATGGATTTTTTTTTGTCTGATGATACGACTTATAAATTTTTTCTAATTTATATTAACATGAAGTCTATTATCAGCTTTTGGTGTTCATATTTATTTATTTTGGTCAGAGAAAGGGATATATCTATGGGTTAACTTGTTCTCTGTCACTTTGAGTTTTGTTACGTTGTATGTCTTTTATAAAAATGTTAATCCTGACATCTTGGATTTTATTATGTTGTATGTATATTTGTTTGTATAATTTTTAAAAACTCAATATGTGTTTACTTAAAACATGGTATGCACTTTGCGATGGTCAGGGTGACTTTGTAGGAAGAGGTAGCGTCAAATTAGTGGCGGTAGAGGTGCTTTCTGCTACCCGCTTTCAACACCCATCCCTTAATGTCTTTCCACAGTGTTTCACGTGATTAACTAATTGACGTTCATTGGCTGCAGAAGTGTCTTACTGGTCGAAGTTGAAAGGTCACTTGTCAAAGTAGGAAGTGGGTATAACTCAAGAAAATGCTCCTCATATTAACCTTATGGTGACTGTTGGAGTAGAAACTTCAACTGAATTTATGTATTATTGCAATAGTGGCGGCCAGTTTTTTCATTGCACTCCTCCATAGAGAGTGCTAGCGTGTTTTCTGAGATATATATAAGGCGTTTGTTTGCCCTCCCTCAAACACATTGTGTATGTTGTGTGATAGAAAATTTAATAATTTTGTTTTGTGTAAGGACGTAGCGCCGTCTATGAATGTAGTTAATGTAGTCTTACGTCAAAAACTAATAAATACTCATTACAGCAATAAATGGAGGTGAAGGGGGCTGTGATCTCCTATTAATAGGCTTCATTGTTCCAAACTATCGTCCCAAAAAGTTTGGTTAAGATTGGCTTAGCGATCTAAGAGTAGTTAGATAACGGAAAACAAATAGATACAGAGATTTTTGTGCTATATATATATATATATATATATATATATA
>NW_013665855.1:521478-529343 GCF_000517525.1 Limulus polyphemus | reverse complement strand
AAAATAATGTGTGAAATATTACATAGCTTTAAATAAATTAGTTAGTGATTCAGCAATAGATTACTGCTGTACGGCCAACGGACGGATGTACGGTACAGCAGTATATATATATATATATATATATATAGAAAATTGTTCACCATTTTCCTTCCACAATCTCGATTACAAATGTGCCATTTGAACACGATTAAGTTTAAGTGGGGGTATATGTATACCAACTGAGAAAATTATGTCAAATATATGACCGTTTTATCCACTAACCTTCTAAGACATAGTAGCAATAATCATTAAAAATGCATTACAAAAACGTGCTATGTTTAAAGGGATATAATGCCGAAGTTGGTTTAATGAGTTGTGAGTCTTCCTATAATTATGATCAATTTCATTGTATCCTAATGACACGCTTACTGACTATTAATATGCTAGTGGTAGAGAGCAAACGTGGTTAAATCCAGAGTGTTTTGCACGCCCTTAACACTGGACAAAAAAGGGGGGTAGTTTACTCTCCCCCTATATATATGTGTGTGTGTTTGTTTGTTTGTGTGTTTACCAGTACAGCGCCGATATGACAAAACAGTAGAATATTTGAAGCCATCGACTTCAAAGCAAGAGCATATATAAAAATTTTGATTTCAACTGAACCTACTGACATCTAACATTGTTGAACAGTGTTTAACTGAAACAATTTGATAGTGTGATTTTGTGCCTAGAGCTAGGGCCCTTGAATTTACCATGTAAGATGTTATGAATTAAACTTGTTCAGTGATAAAGCAAAAACAATAAATAACGACATTAAAAAGACGTTTGTAATGTTAAGCCTAGTAATTCTCAAGTATGGCAGATTGTTTCATAAATATTATTTTTATGTATTGCTGTATGAAATTACTTATTTACTTAAAAACGCCTTGCTAGAAATATGTATGTAGCTATTTCTTATACACAAGTATTTTCGGTATTTGTATTATTATCGTATAATTTAAGTGTATCATGATTACTTGGTAAATTTCAGGTTTGCCAAACACTTTTGTGTATTTACACATTAATATGCTTCCTGTAAATCTATGAATGTTTGACTTATATATATTTAAAAATAGAAAAATATTGAAATATGATTATTTTTCACGCATTACCCTTTGCACTTATAATAGGCCACACTATATTCATGCTATTAAAGCGCCCCTGGAAGTGTAAGTTACAATCATTGAGCTACAGTAGCTTGGTCATATCTGAGTTTGTTGGGTCGTAAGTGTATGTACGTGTAGTGGTGCGCCCGTTGCTGCGGATTTGTGTTTGAGTACGGATAATGACTACATTTTTTTTTCTGTTCGTGTTCATGGTGTTTGAAGTTAATTTCGGAAAACATCAAGTTTCAAGGTTGAGTATTATTTGTTGAAACTTGGTAAATATCATTCTAAAATTTTGTTAGTGATATAATAAAATATGAATGATTGTGGATATTTCGAAAAACCAAAGCCTAGGATGTCATGAATTGAATGAAACCTGCTTTTTGTTGTGCGTAGTCTTACTAACAGTGTAACACTGAACATTACAGTACATTTATTGAGTTAGGCCTAGTATTTTGCCTCAATGGCAATGCGTTAGAGGGGTTACTTGCGTCACCCCATGGCAAATATATCATTCATTTAATCAACATGTATTTATTATTTATCTTGTATGTTTTGGAAATACCACAAATTTATAATTACTTAGACTGAGAACAAGGCATTTGATTAAAACAGTAATATTTGAAATAAGTGGATGAACCCTTATGTTATGGAAGTTACGCTATCACTATCAGGATCACAAAGCAATTTTTGACTTTTGTACGCTGTATCAAGTGTGTGGTTATTTAGTTTTAACTATGATAAAATAATGGTAGAATAAGAGTGGGTGGAACTAGATATATTCCGTTTAAAATTACTAAGTTCTTCTGTAAATTGCTAGGCCTTAGGCTTATACAAATTTAATCTAAAATATGTGTGAAATATTCATAGCTTTAAATAAATTGTAGTGATTCAGCAATAGATTATGACTAATGACTAAATCTATTATCTCAGAATAAAATCCTCTCTGATGACATTTTCATAATTAAGTTATTATGACTTGATGGAGTATTTTAAACTATTATTTGAAATTCTAAGCTATTAAATAAAACTTATGTTTGATTTTTCAGTGTCTTATTAATCTAGAAAATTGTTGAGCTTGGACTCTAATTACATAATAAAAAGTAATGTTTTTGTGAGGCCAAATAGCAGTACATGGATTATTTATTCTAAAAGTATGGTAATTATCTTTCATTTGTTATTGAACTCTTCCTTTATATATAAAAAAAACCATCCAGACAGCAATATGAAAGTGTGTATGAAATTTATTTTATAAATGATTACTTCTTTTTATTTAATTTCAATTAACAGAGAATTAGTTTTGTCTTGGAATAATTCATCTAAGCTGCTCAACTACTAGTATGTTCAATTTATTCATTTTCACTAACTAAACCACTTGTGGGAAGATTGTTCAAAACCTTAGCAATTTTAATACCTAAATAAAATTATATTGTGCTGCATATTTCTTTGTAGCTTAAATTTACAAAACCAGATATAGTTTGAGTAGCTGATCTCCATATTTTCTTTAACTTTATCTTTTTGTAAACAAAGACCAAAACTACATTCAATGTTTCAATGAAAGCTTCACAGAGTCTCTTATTAATTTACAATACTCTTAAATTCAGGATTCCTATAAATAGAACAAGATCTCTTTGTTTCTAGCACCATATGCTGAACATTCAGTTGGTCTTCAAACTTTTATCATTGGTTACTCATATGTCCATTTCTTTTAACATATCAGTAATTCCTCTAAGACAATAGGCAAGTTCTTTCTAAATTTCCATACTTTCAGCTGTATAATTTTATACTTTTCTGTATTATAAAATACTGTCCATCTTCTATCACAATCAGTAAGATTTCTCAGTTCTTTTTGTGTCAGAAGAACATTGTTAACAGTATAAACCCTTCATGATATCTGGTAGTATCAGTGAACTTAGAAATATTATTTTCAAATATATTGACCTGTTTACTTAAATAACAAGCAACAAGTCCTAAAATAGACTTCAGTTACAAGAATGGTCATTTATTATCACCAATCAATTTTACTAAAAAGTAATCATCTTAATTTCCACACCAGTTTATAAAGATCAAATATAATTATACTGATAACCTCATTTATAATGTGTCATTTCATAACATACAGTATTCACTGTTTTCTTTTAACAAGATGATTTTAAAAAATAGGGATAACATTTTTAATCTTTAAATCATAAGAAATATCCCCCAGTGTCAGAAAACTTGAAAACAACAGGTAAAACTTTTGCAAGTATTCATTCCAGATTTCTTTCAGAGTTATAATAAGCTTACTTAAGATAAAGCTTTACTTTCAACAATTTTCTAAAGATTCATCATAACTGTATTATCTTAAACAATATCAAATTTATGGAAAGGTTTTCAAGTTCAAAGGAATTTTTCGGCTTGTATGAATCTCCTTTTAACTGTAAAAAGAACTTCTTTAACCATCTCTTGCGATGTTCCTTTTTTGATAAGATTTACATGGGAATCTTTTATCATTTGTCATTTGATTCTTTATGTGTACATGGTTAAAAAAATGATTTTCAGACAAGATAATTTCATAACATCCTTTTGTTTTAAAAAATCTTTCATTGCATAATCTTGCATTTTACTAGTATATTTCATATTTTTATAAGCTTGAAATTTTAATTTTATGAATTTCATTATTCATCCACTTAGAGTGTACAAAACGTTTCACATTCTTTTGAGATTTGAAACACCTCAATAACTACAACTTTTGCTTGTTTTAAGGTAATATAACATTTATTGAATGAGCTTTTTAAATATCATTTTTCAAGTTTGTTATATTCATAGAGGAATGAATCTGTTTATCTAAATTGAAAGCTGTGATCACATTGTTTTTTTCATTTACTTAGATAACGTGAACATAAATTTTTTTTTAGATCTTAATCAAGAGTTTTACCAGTTGCTGACAAAATGCTTTTGTCTTGTTAAACATACCCAATATGTTTTTTGTTGGAACAGACAGGTTTATGTATTTTAAATCTTGTATTTAATTTAAATGTTTTGGAAGCTTTTCCCAGAGAATACATGATCTACTTCACTTGGTAACCTTTGTTTTTTATTAGGATGTGAATTCTTGACTTTTGCAATGATGCCAGCTGACCTTTATTTTATATTTCTGGTTCCTTTTTTCTCTTTAGATTGACCTTTTTCATCATTCATAAACATATTTTTTTTCTTCTTTTGACCAGAATGTGACTTGACTCTAGTGTTGTGTTGTTTTCTCTCTGGATCTGAACTTTGCTTAATGTACATCAGGTAGTGACATTAGGTTATATAATCTATTTTATCATAATTCTTTCTTATTTTTTACTAACCTAAGTGATGTGCTTTATTCTTAACTTGGACCTATTTTCTTTAATCCTTTTCAAAATTGAGTTCATGGCTTATATCACTAAGCACTTTGTTCATTTACTTTAGAATTTTGTATCAGGGTTTACAAATCCAAATAGCTTAAATAAAGTATTTTGTAACAACTTGTTTCTTGTACTTCAGTTGGCGATTTTTTTTTTTTTATATTTTCATCAGGATGATTCTTATTATTTGTCTGTACTTTTGTGTCTCTTCATCTTGATTTTATCAAATATGGTTTTTCAGTTTTATGTGAGGGCATCCTATTCGATGTGTATTTCAGAAAGCCTTTTGATAAAGTAATTTACAAAAAATGATTTACAATTTAGATTCTTTTAGAATTGATGGAAAAGTCAGAAGGGGAAAAAAAGTCTAAGTTATGGAAAGCAGAGGGTGGTGATAAATGGACAGTTTTGTGCCTGGGAGAAAGTTAATTATTTTCAATATGAGATCTTGTTAGTATCTGTGTTAGTAACTTGAGCAATTGTATTTCCAACATTGTTGTTTAAAGAAGAATGCTGTAAATTATTGAGTGTGTGTGGAGAGTTCCTTTGATTCAGAATTTTAGTGAGTGAATAAGTATGTAAAGTATGCTCAAGATTGAGATATCTTAAATGATATTAAAGAAACACTTGTCTTGGGTAAAATAAAAGAATTTTGTGTGATTACTGATAAATCCCTAAAACCTTCAGCAGAGTGTTTGCTGTGATGAAAATAATTACTATAGTTAGTGTTGTATTTATAGAAATTGTAAAGTTAAAAGAGAAAATCTATCTAACCTGTTACAAGATTGGTTAGGCAAGAGCTGGGCAATTAGTAGGATTTGATAATGGATTAAACATTGGACTCATTAATTGATTACATTCAGCTGATCAGTTATTTTCACATGATTAAGATGAACAACATTTAATTAATTAATGAGATATCATAATGTTAATATTTCAATTAGTTGGATAGTTGGAATAATCAAAAACAATAATAATTGGAAACACTTCAGTTAGTTGATTATATCATAATATTAAAGGGCAAGAAAGGACCTTTTGGTATACCTAAGCCATCCTATCCACTAAAATAAAACTACAAAATTCAAAAACTAGTCCTTATCATTCAAATACTTACCTTGCCAAAATTTATATTTGTGTCCCCTTGTCTTATCATTCTCCCCTTAAATACAAAAAAATGATGCATCAAAATCATTAATTCTACTAACAATCTTAAACATCCCAATCAGATCCCTTTTGTACAATTCAATGTCCTTTCAAAGGTAAGGAACCTAAGACTGAACACAGTACTCTAAATGTAGCCTATACAGTGAGGTTATAACCTCTTTAGGCTTATATTCAAAATGTTTATAGATACAACCTAAAATCCTGTTTGCCCTTGTTAATAGCAACAGCAAATTGCTTGAATGGCATAAGAGACTGATGAACTAGAGCACCAAAATATTTTTTCTTGCATACTATTTTAAGGTTATTCACATCAACCTTGCATTTATTATGATTAAAATCAATCTGTCATTTATTTGCCCAAGTCACCAACTAATCCAAATCCTTTTGTAAAAGTAGTAGCATCCTCCTTACAGCCATCAACACCCAAAACTAATGTCATCAGTAAATTTAAATATTCTGTTGACTATTGTTTCATATATGTCATTGATGTAAATCAAAAGGGCAGAGGTCTTACCACTGAGCTCTGTGGTACCCCAGTTTTATTGAACGCCACTTATAACAACCCTCTGCTTTCATCCATATAGCCAGTTTTCTATCCAAGAAACCAATCTATCTCTTACATATGTTGATGACATTAATAAATTCAAATTATTTTATTTTGATGATGCTAATAGGTAATCAGTTATGTTGAATTATTACCTATCTCTAGGTGAGACCTCACTTGAAATAATTTGTGCTTTATGATCTTAATATGAAAGGAAGAATTTTAACATGCTACTAGAAATATTTCATTTAAAGAATTTGGATTATGATGAAAGACTTAAATTATTTTTCTTTGGAGCAAAGAAATACAAATGACTTTATTTACTTGATTAATTGTGTAAGAGGCTTTGAAACTACTTTTTTTTAAAAAAAGTGTTTAACTGGTGGAAAAATAAGGTTGGAAACATAAACTTGAATTTTAGGTGTAATAAGTATAAACTTTGAAAGACATTTTTAACCAATAATTGTTTTGTCCCTCAGAATATTTTTTGTAAGTAATAAATTTGTATAATGAGTTTGATTGTGTGTTATATGTTGTAAGTTTAAATTCTTTTAAACATTTGTTGGTCTGTGAATGTGAAGGACTATATTTAAATCTTAATGGGTTCTTTATTTGTGTAGTGGTTAGATTGGTGACTCTGCTTTCTTTTTTTTACACAAACTATTCTGTACCAGACATTAATGCATCATGTGTATGTAAAGTGTATTTCTGGCTTCCTCGAGGTTCTTTCCATACCTGTTTACATTTTATAAACTTCCTGCTCAGTATTCTGACATCAATAATAGTTCATTTTTCTGTCATCTTCCATTGTGCCCTTAATGATGCAGACTGACTTGTTGAAACCATTAATTACATGAATTTAATGTAATTGTTAGGTTATCATTGTCAACTCTTTCATTATTTTCTTTGAGATTCAGTTTTGCACATTTTTCATATTTTCAAATCTGAAGTTATGTCAGTGTTATGTTTTATTACTTATCTACTTTCCTGCTTTAATTTTATGATTGCTATTCATTAAATTTGCACTGCAATATCAGTAGATATTCTAATTGTTAAGTATTTTTTTGGGATTATTTTCCATCAGAGCTGGTTGTTGACATTTGATTCGTGTACCTATTTATAGTACTTTACAAAAGTTGTTTACTTGATCAATACTTTCTTAAGTCTTTAAGTTCATTATAAACATTTGCTGCATTTTAAAGTTAAGAAATATTTTATAAATTTACATGCTTCACCATGTCAGTTGGATATTTATGCTATTACTACTAAGTGCGGACAGTGTCCTTAAGATCCTCTTTTGATTAATCCTTTTTGAGGTTTTGATTTTACAGTGTGTGTGAATTATTTTCATTTTTGAGTTCTTTCATAAGATATTTGATACACTTGTTTTCACGTCAGTTTAATTTTTCTGCTGTTGATAGTTTTCTTTTTGTAATAAAACTTAAGCTGTTATGAAAGTTAAGAAATTTTTTTTCTCCTTGCATTTCCTCAGGTCATTGACATTTAGAATAGCACCCAACCAGTCTCTACAAAAAAAAACTCCACAATATTAAATTGACATTAAACGATACTCTTATTACATTTAAAACAATAGCTAAATTCTAAGGAATGACCCTTTATATATATATATATACTCAAACGCACGCGCCTACACACACA
>NW_013665855.1:509934-521157 GCF_000517525.1 Limulus polyphemus | reverse complement strand
ACGCGCACACACACACACACACACACACACACACACACACACACACACACACACACACACACACACACACACACACACTGGCTTTGGACTTGTTATTTTAACTCCACACTTACAAACACAAGTATAAAACTATCATACCTCTGACATATTGGGGGTATGAATAAAGGATGTAATAGCCATTCTATTCTTATCATTTACAAAACATACTCAGGTCACTAATTGAATACGCATGCCCTATTACCTGTAACGTGTCTTGTACTTTATACTGTAAAATTAAACAATGGCTAGAACCTTTCAAAACTTAGCAACTACACCATCAGCATAGCAAGCATTTATTTCACCAATGAATTATATAAAACAATAAATTAATACAATTTAGAAATATAGGAGATAGGTATTGGCATTTGATTATTTGGTGAAGTTTTCATTCTTTGCCCCAGCTCAATAAATTACCCCCCCCATCCATCATATCAGTGATTAAAACATCCATTATATGTGCTAGTACACTTCTCTTCTTTTTCATCTTGGATATGGTTCAGCTAGATTATTTGGGACATTATCTGTGAAAGCAGGGTTTTTTTCTGGATGCTCTAGTTCTCCTCTGCATCCAAATTATTAAGGGCATTCGGTAATTTATCCCAGCCCCATGAAAAGGGCTGTCTACCTTTTAAGTCCCTAAGACCTTTTTTTTCATTTATTTATTTTCATTAAAATTTCTAATTAGTCTTATTTAAATAAAAATAATAAAAACATTTATATGATCAATTCTGGCTATTCATTCAAATTTGAGCTTCTGTGCTTGTTCCACTTCTTCTTCGTTCAGTGGTTGTTGATGTCTTCCTCCTCCTTGTTGACATCAGCAACCTTACAGTTTTTACCACCAGTAGACTGACCAGTTTTATCTCTGAATTTTTTGACTGGCTTTGGGAGACATTCATCACTCATGTTGTAAACAATGTGCTAGTTCCTCTAAATGTAATCTACTAAGCCTAGTGGCTAATTCATACTTAAACGTCATCTCTAAGGCTTCTACGACTTCCCACGTGTGGGGTGAAGAGAAATAACAATTTCTAACCACCCCAGGCTGTCTTTCAGGTCTCAAATTTCTTTGGGGTTTAAAAAATTTAAAACCTAAATACCTGCCAAGATTTGGTTGGTCAGTTTTGGGCATGTTGATACTGCTAGATGTCAGTGAACATTTTCATTGTGTTTTCCTAAAATTTGAATACATTGTGGCTATAACAGAAGTAATAATGTGTCCTAAGCATTCCTACTTGATTAGATAATGTTTTTTCTCTGGAAAATTTACCCTAGTTTAATTTAAGATTGACTTCTGAATTTTTTACATCTTGCACCCCACATAAAAACACACAAAACATTAAATTTTGTCACTTGCTGCCTTTGCTTGCCATCTGTTGGTACATGTGGACCCATGTTTTTTGTTTGTTTATATTTTCTTTTGTGCCTTCATGCCTTTTTGCTATTATTATCCCTCTCCTTTTTTTTGACTGCTTATGCTGTTTAATTTTTTTGTATAGTTGTAACCTTTCTAGGATTTTTGTGCTCAAATAAGCGAACATAATGGTTAATTTTGCTTATGTCTTTCACTATTAATTGCCATATCGAATAGGTTTCTGTGTTGATTATACCAAGTTACTAAAAACAAGACAACAACCTTTCCTGTGAAATGAACAAGGGTTTTTCTATTTGTAATGAACATGTATGAATGTTTACTAGTTTTGAGACAGAAGTTTTGTTTTATACACTCACCTTAAATGGATATTGTTATCCTCTGGTAAGTGTTGTGCTACACTGTTTAACTCTTTCAACACTGGCTCAGTCAATTTGACCAACCATATGACCACTTTGTACTTGTTCAAAGTCTTTATAGATCCAATACTTCTAACTTTCAATACAGTGTGTATATCTTCACAAAATTTGGCAGTCTTTCAGTTAATATTACAAGTCTTTCACATACAAAAAATCATATTTTTAGCGAAGTATTTTTAATAAACTAAAATAAAGATTTGTCTATGAATATATGGAATAGTCCATGTTAAGATTAAAAATACTTTTCTTCATCTCAAAAATCTCAAATTTCGTTTGTGTAATCCCTAAAACTTCCTAAATACATTTCAAACATTTTTTTTCTTCAGTAAAACTTTATATTTTATGTTATTTTCTCTACCCTATCTCTATATGGGATTGGTCAATTTGACTAACCTTGTAACCACCAAAATAAATCTAAATTACCTTTTCTTTTCTTTCTAGAATGACTTCAAATTGTAACATGAAACTACATTTGTTTATCCTAAGTAGCTTTAAGCTGTAACAATATTCACCTATTTATAATTAAATTTTATTGTCATTTGAACCGTGTCTGACTACTATCCATGCCATAATAAGTTGTAACTCACTTGGGCAATGTGTAGATCACATTACACTATCTAATTACATTACCCATGACCTACTATGAGCTGCTCACATGTGTGCCTCGTGAAACATTTTTATTATATTATTTATTTTTATCTAATCTTAACTAACCTAAAAAGATGCAAATTTTTACATTTTAGTTACTTTTATAATGATAAAGAATAAGCATGAAAAACAAGAAATAAACAACTTAGCCAATCTTTGTTTTCTTGCTGTCAATTGTTGATGACACTTAACCCTACTTTTTTTATACTAATGATAGTAATGCACTAAATTTTTATTTAATTAAATAATGCACGAAAGAACATAAACCAATAACATGAAAAAGTAGACAATTTCCCCTAACTCAAAATATTTCTGGTTTTCTAACTATGCGACAAGCCATTACAAATTCATTCAAGCTAGTCATTATCATTCTCATTTGAACCAGACCTGTACTACAAGTGAAATTGATGCTCAACTGTTCAGAACACGTTATAACATGTGTCATTTGATAGATGGCTTTCTATTGGTTATAGGTAATATATAATTAAATGTGAGAGAGAACTATTAACAAATCGTGAGGAGAGGATGTGGCAGGAGGGGTCTGATTTTCTATTTGATAGCTCTGTAACCAAACAGAATTAAAGGTTATAAAAATTGTTTGTCTGAGCAATGATGATTTTATAGTGAGTAATTTACATTTAATTTCGTAGTTATTGGAGGTGTGGTGGATAAAAATAGAGAAGATACCTTGAGAAAATGTGTTGTGTGTCACACTAGGGGAAATTTAGAGTTTTTTAAGTATTGCCTTATAAAATTAATAACTTAAAACTTGTATACTATTTGGATTGTTAGCTAAGATTTTATGCTATAGTAATTGGTATAACATAAACAAAAAGTAGATTAATAAAATTTTGAATGTAAGACACTAAAACCTTGTGTCATGCACAGTAAAGGATACCTGTGGCGAAAGGTTAATAAAGTGATTAAAATTCGATATAATCACTAGCATTTCTCCATTTTCTCTTTGATACCTGTTCATTTGTCTAAATGTTATTTTGGAGACTTCTTGGTATCCTTTAACCCTCATCAGTACACCTTTGAAAAGTTACGTTGTTGAACACCTGGGGTCCAAATGGACCCTAGCACAAAATTACCATTATAATAAGCTCTGGATTGAATATCCAAACACCAACTGAATTACAAGTTTTATTAGGGTTAGCATGCAATGTGAACAACATAATACATGTATTCTAGGGGAATTATGTTGACAAATCAAGAAATTACAATTACATTGTTTCTCAGTATACAAATAAGTAGCATTAAACCATTCCTTATACAAACAGTGTATCACAAAATGCCAAAGTTTTATTATACTCCTAATATTCAAATCATTATCCACCAATATATGATGAGGTTACCATAATACTTCAAAATTCAACTCAAAGAAAACTGAAAATGTGTTGTGGGTCACCTTGGGTCCAACTAGACTCTAACACAAGTGTATCCTTATAGTAAACTATGGGTTGAAAATTCATTAAGCAGGTTATTTACAACAGTTATCAAACAAGGTTTCTATAAAATGGGGTATTATAAGCAGTCATCACAGAGAACACTTTTTGAGGAATGAGATGTGCATACGTGCTTACCACAATGATGTTATAAGCAAACAGATGAGATGATACTGTACTACTTTGATGAATTATCCTCTATAACAGCCTATATAGTGAAATAAATATTTCCAAATTTGTTTCATATGCTATAGGCCAAACTGCATGTATAGTGATGGTCAATGATAGTATGGGGTCCACTTGGACCCCAGATAAATATTGGATTATAGCTATGAACTTTGTCTGCCTGTTTTGAAAGCAACGGTGTCACATTGATCAAGGATTTCTGCTTGACAGTTACATGAATTGATATAAATTTGTAATGAATATGTAAAAAGATATACAACTGAGAAAGTTTTTGGGGTCCTGATGAGGGTTAACAATGGGATAGATGTGTCATGGGACTGAAGTGGAACCTTTTTGGACTAATCCTACATGTCTCTCTTTGCACCACCATCTTGGAAGAGGCCCATAGGGTCTAATGTTTTTAGCAAAATCCCCTACATCATATCTGGCTCAGAATTCTGTATAGTTGTTTTGAGTTGCACGTTTTGTAACAGTATTTTTGTCGTGTCATTCTTTTCTGGAGAATGCTACTAGTCCTGTACAATTTAAAGCGTTCTTTTCCACTTTAATGTAGAAATGATGGTGTACTGCTCATCTTGGTGCACAATTATTTTTAATTTAATTTTTAAAAATAAGAATGATGTTATAAGCAGAAGGTATCTTTTTAAGATTTTTCAATCATGTGGACATTTCCTGTTAGTAATAGTTTTTCTCAGTATAGTTTTATAAGAGCTGTAATGTTAGCCAGAAGGTTTTATGATAGTAGTGACAAAAGAAGACTTCAGTCCTTTTAATGCAGGCAGTTGCATGCTCATGTCTAGGCACATGTACAAATGTAATTGTGTATGCTATTTGTCACACTGAAGTTAAAGACCATATTCAGTGACACATTATAATTTTACACACTTCTGAGGAAAGTGGAAATGTGTCACAGAAATAGATCTTTAATTTGTTATGATTATTGAAGAAGCAAACCAAGAAGATGGCAGCCAAAAGAAACAAAATTGAATTGGAAATATTTCAAAGTTACTGGAGATCGGCAGTTATTAGATATAGTTGTGATAAAATCAGTAACTCTGCTAATATAATGCAAATATTAGTAATGTTAATGAGTAAATTGTTTCTTGCTACTCTCATGTCATAACTCATCACTTTAGGTATCTATGCAATTTATTTGTGCAAATAAATTTGCACATCGAGTCACTACAAAAATGTAGTTTTTCTCATGAAAAGGCCTGAGACTTAGATCAATGGTTTTGGCTAGAATCTTTTTCTAGATGTTAATCAGATTTTGAATTACTTTTGATTCTAAGAACCGATTTTTTGATGTATTGATTTTGCTAAATTAAATACAGCTAAACATTTTGTACACTTGTCATACAAAAGAGAAGGCAGCTGCAGTAAAATATTGGCAGTACTTTATGCCTGTTATTATCTGTTCTTTGACCTTTTCTTGTGAACAAGTTCATAAGATTAACATTTCACTTGTGTAAAATATTATGCTATTTTTTTAGAGTTAAATTGGTATATTTTTTGTGCCACAAAGATCAATTTTATGCATGAGAAACTGTATTTGTAGCTATGTATTTAGTTTACAGGTGAGTTAAATGAATTCTCTTACAGTTTTTATTTTTGTGTTTGCAGGTATGAAGAGTGTAGATGTCGTATTACAATGCCTACTATCATATAGCAACAACTAATCAAGACTGCAGCTTGAAAAACAGCCTCAACCAGGAGTTGAAGGTCATCTTCATTATGAAGAAACTCTGGAGAAACTGTGGAAGTCACCCCTGGTGGTGTTTCTGGATTGCAATCTTGTCATTCTGTATTAGTGGAGTCCTGACGTCTAAGCTTGACAATGGTTACAAAGTGTTTGAAGACGTCCATTCTGAGCAATTCAGTCATATGGCAGTGTATTCCATTACTGGTAAAGTGTATGTTGGTGGTGTAAACAAAATTTACCAGCTGACACCCATGTTGACATTAGAGGCAACAGTTGTAATGGGTCCACAAGAGGACAGTGATGAGTGTCCTGTTACTCGCATTTGTCCTCAGGTGCCTAAGAAGCTGATGAACTATTATAACAAAGCTTTGCTGATTGATTATGCTCAGAGTAGATTGATAGCTTGTGGTAGTTTGTTTCAAGGAGTCTGCACTGTGCATAAATTGACCAATGTGTCTGACTATAAGACTCCAGCCAATGAATCTGTGGTGGCTAACAATGCCACAGCATCAACAGTAGCATTTATAGGAAAATTCAAACGTCCTGAGGATGCTTCTTGGCGCCAAGTACTATATGTTGGAGTGACCTACACAGGGAATGGACCCTATCGTTCTGATGTGCCTGCTGTGAGTAGTCGTAGTTTGAACCGTAACACAATGTTCAGCATAGCAGAATCACAGGTAACCACAGGCACTAAGGTCAATGTAAACAGCTTAGCTCGATCCATCTATCCCATTACTTATGTTTATGGTTTTGCCAACAAGGGTTTCTCATATTTTGTCACAGTGCAGAAAGAGAGTACTGACCGTCCCGAACCCTATATCTCCAAACTCGTCCGTATTTGCCAGGGTGATCCTGACTACTATTCCTACACTGAAGTCCCTTTAAAGTGTCGGTCTCATGATGGCACTGACTACAACCTAGCTCAGGCAGCTTTTGTGGGTAGACCTGGATCTGATTTGGCAGTGTCCCTTGGCATCACAGCCCAGGACAAAGTGTTGTTCGTTGTGTTTGCTAGATCCAATGATGAAGCTGATGTTTATGATAAACCTTCACAGAACTCCGCCCTATGTGTATATGCTCTCTCTGCTGTCCATCGAAAATTCATCCAAAATATCCAGCATTGTTTCAATGGTAATGGAGATAGAGGATTGGATTTCATCAACCCTAGCCAACGTTGTATACCAACAGTAAGTATTGGATGATTAAAAAGTTAGAAGTACATGTAATTAATACATTGCCTCTTAGTTGTCTTTGAAGTTATATACATGTGCAAAAATCCACCCTATTATGTGTAGCATTTTAAGAAATAACAATGAGTAATAAAATGAATATGCTATTAAAAACTATAATGAAATATAATGCAAATCTCAAGATATCTTTCAGTTTAGTACATGTAATGTTAAGTGCTTCTATACTAATTTTATCTTGTGTTTTGTGTGAGCACCCAAGTAGTCAACATGGTTACAAGTGTGCTTGTTTAGTCATAAATATATGTATAATTTTTGACATCAATTACCTTGAGTCTGAATAATTGGCAGGTCTTATTGGGGTAGGTGATGCCAAAACTTTTTATGAATGAAAAAAAAAATATGAATAATGACATGTATATGTAGAAAATGTGTAAAAAAGCATATTAGTTGTTCAGTATGTAAAGAAAAATCTTAAAACTGATGGTTGATAACTTTGAATGACATAAGTTTCAAATTATACCTGTGTTTATGTTTGTGTGCAAATATAGGAACACTATTCTGCTTAGATTTACTGGGAAGCCTTGGGCACCTGAGATATATCTAAAATGTTGACAAGAGGAAAATCAAGAGAAAATAAGCTGAAAGTGATAGTTATTGATTAATTTCTGTTTTTTGTTAATCTAGTAACACCATTATCAGTATTGTTAAAAAGTTTTCATAGTGTTTAATGTTTAAATTGCTTTTGGTAGACATGCTCTCTTAGCTAGTTCTCTGCTGAGTAATGGGTGTAAACAGGAATTAATATTAAGTGCTTTGTGGGTAACTAATTTATGACACACACATTCTAAGATTGGATTGAGTTAGAATTCCAGTTTATAATAATTTTAAAATGTGGTATCTAAATACAGTGAGGTGTTCTTTTCTTGAAAATCTTTGTTTTCTGAAAGGTTTAAAATATTGTCCAATTTAATAATGGTTGGAGTCGGCGTGAATGGGTAATGAAGAAAAACTTTAATATAAGTTTAACATAACAGCATGATGATGACAAAACCTTGTCGAAACGTTGTACATTTGCTGTTATGTTAAACTTGTATTAAAGTTTTTCTTCATTACCCATTCAAGCCGTCTCCAACCATTATTAGTCTCAAAGTGGGTTCCTCATCATCGAAATTGTCCAATTTACTGTCACATTTCATACATGGTTATTTATGAAGTAGAAAATGAAAAAAAACACAATTGCATTTAGAAATAATTAAGTAGTCAGCCAATTTATTTGTGCCCATTGTTTAAATTGGATAAACATAATATTCAATGAGGATTTGAGTCAGAATATTTTGCAATTACCTACTTACTAGCTAAATAGCAAACTTATCTGACTTTATGATTATTTTATTTGATGAATGTAAAAACAAAACAAAAAAACTTGTGTTTACAAACATTACAACTCAATAAAACCCAATTACATCTATCAAAAAGTAAAAACACTAATTTTAAGCAAAGAAACAAATATCAACAAGATATCCCTTTATTAAGCCTTAAATCTCCAGTCATGTGACTTCTTTGTTTCATACTGTATATGTATTACAATGTCTAGGTAAGCTACTTGTAGCTGGTGATTGACAAAAGCTTCTCTAAATACTAAATTCTTTTACTGTATTAAACGTGTACTAAAGTTGTTTTTATTTTATTTTCTTTGTTACCTATTCTAACTGTCTCAAAACTCTTAACTTACCTTATCTCATGTTCTGTGTCTTGTCATTGAAGAAAATTTCATGTTACTCTCAAACACAAATACTTTCACAAATGAAAAGGAACTGAAAGGAACTTTACAGAAATATAAAAAAAACAATCTTAAACCACAACAAGGTTTGTTAAGGCCTGCATAAACTTAGAGAAACTCTTAAATCAAGTAATGGATAATTTATTCTTAAGAGGTCATAGTTTTTTTTTTAAATAGTTTGTCTCTGGGATGGAAAAAAAAATGATGAAGCTGAAAAAAAAATCTAATTGTTCAGTTTAAAGGCAAAACTCTGTAGCTGTGCAGAAATAAAAATATTAATTTTTTTTTCTTGAATTGTATTAAATAGAGGACAGAAAATGATAAATTATCAATTCTAAAATACTTACAATTTGAAATTGTTGAAATATAGTTAGAATTAATGTATAAAATTGACTTTAAAGACTTTGTGGCGAGAATATTATTGTATGGAAAAAAAAATATGAAAAGCCAGAAGAAACTCTGTCTAGGTTTCAGGCACAATAATTTAGAATTAAGTTACTTTTAATAATATTAAGCTTTGTACATGAAAATGTTATCATACAGGCAATGCAACTGCATTGTTTAACATTTAGAAGCAACAAAATATTTATTTATTTAACTGTTGCCTATTGCAACAGTATTGTGTACACTTTTCCAGGCTTGCTATTCCAAACAGTTCACTATTGTTTTACGTGTTTATTAAGTATGTTTATGACAGTGTTGGGGACTTAAGTGTTATCTATAACTACAGTTATTCAAATGCTTTGTAACCAATCAAGGGAAATTAATTATTATAACTCATTTTATTTATTAGGCAAAAAAAGTACATAGCCAAAGTGAAAACCTAGTATTTTTGATGCTCTTCAAGTATCCTAAATTTAATGTCAAACATAAAAATTCAAATAACATCAACATATTTTGTAAAATAAAACTTGTAATTGTCAAACCTTTATCCTACAAAGTTTAAAAACCATTAGGGAATGGATAAGAATATTCCTATCGAGCACTGATATCTAATGTTTCTTTTTTTGATACTATAGGTTAGTGTAAGGATGTTTGGTTGCCCTATTGAGCACTGATATATAATGTTTCTTTATATATATATTATACAGTAATGTAAGGATGTTTGGCTGTTGTTTTTATTAAATTCTGAAAAAGTGGAAGAAGGGGGTTTGGGCCTCTGAGATCTGTGCCACTTGTACAGCATGAAATAATAGGTATCAATTTATGAAATGGGGGAAGGGGGTTTAGCCCCTTGGATCCCCTAGATCCATTCTTGCTCTTACAACATCAAAGGGTAGTTATCAATTCATGGACAAAATGGGGGAAGCAGGATCTCTACCCTGGATCTCTGCCTTCTTATTCAACATTAGTACAGTTATCAACTTGAGAAAATGGGTGGAGGGAAGTTTGACTTTATGATACAAGTTTAATAATTAATGCAAACATTATTATTATTATTAGATATAGTAAGTAGTATACTAATGAAGGGAACAATAAAAAAAAAAGATGGCACACCTCAGTTAGTGATCCCATAAACACTAATTCCCATCCTGATCAATAGTCATTGATATGCATATTTCTTTGAAAGCTGACTCTTTCCCTCTCTAACAATGCACTTTAGCCAAAAGACATAGTATTGAGTAGGAAAACATAAGTAGACATTAATATCCACTGAACTTCAACTTACCTAGCATAACTATAAGCAAGGCATTTTTAGTTTGTGGAATAGAAAATCTTTGGAGAAGCTAGGTTTAGCTAGCTGAATTGATAAATATTAAGGATTTCTTTATATGGAAGACTATAAATATTGTGAAACATGTGATGTGTATCAGTTCATATAAAACTGCCCAAACATTGTTTCGAACCAAGTGAAAATCAAGTAAAAATTGTATTTGATAACAACAGTTTTTAAAATGGATAAAATTGCCACCAATTCTATTTTTGATTATACCTAAAATTGTGCATGTATATTATAAAAGCCATAGACATCTCAATTTTGTTGTTAGAGGCACATATTTTGAAATTATAATTAGATTGAAATATAACTAAACATATTTAAAAGGACTTTTCTATCCTATTCCGTACTCTGAGTAATCTTAATAAAGATACATTAGTAAATGTTCTTGGCTTCATATTAATTACAATTAAGTAGAACTTGCCAGATTGTTTGTTTTGGAAATGCTGTATTAGTTATTTAAAAACACGCACTTATTGTTGTGAATGTATCTTGATAGAAGTTTCTTATCACCGTAATGTACAATTTCAAATATTAAGATTCACAAAATATGCATCAAAAAATTAAGAGACAAGCTTGTTTGATTTTAACATGCTTTAGATATATTTGCTGAGATACACTCTAAAAGAGAAAAAAAAGTCATGATTCTAAATTTTTTTATTAAATAAAATATAAGCATAACATTTGTTGATAAAGAAATAAAAAAAAAAAAAAAAAAA
>NW_013665855.1:494500-509032 GCF_000517525.1 Limulus polyphemus | reverse complement strand
ATCAATAATTAACTAAAATGTAGTTAAAGTTGTATGTAATATACTATTTTACTATGTCTCAAAAATATTCTTTATGGATAACAACCTCCTTATATATTAGATAAGGCATTAGTTTTTATTAAGCCTAAAAAATTATATATATATATGTTAATGGTTAGTTATCCTAAAGAACCGGTACTCTATATTAACTACACCAAAAAGTCTGAGCTGAAAGGTTTTTGTCTTTTTTGTTGAATAGCCTTATTTAATTGGAGTAGTAATTGTTATTTGTACTGCACATAATAACTGTAATTACTTAATTTAGCAACTAATTTTATATTATATTTAGTCTAAAATAGTGTAATTGATCCCATTTCTTTGTCATTATTAACAACGCCAACGCCATTCATGTTGATCATAATAAATTACAACTATCTAATGCTGTACTTCCAATTTAATATGTTCCCAGTAAATGTGCAAGGTACAGGCAGTAATATGTCATTTAAGACACATATATGGCTCATTTAACATTTACTTTACCACCTTCTAATGGAATCATTTGTTTTATTGCACTACACAGTAGCTGTTTTAATCTACATGGTTGTATACATCAATATTTACTGTTGTCGGTGTCACATATTTGTTGTTACATTTACTTTATACCATCTTATAACGGCATCATTTGTTTTATTGCATAGTATGTTTTAATCTATATGCTTGTATACAGAATGTTTACTGTCATGTAAACAGTTGAATCAGCTTTTGTCAGTTGAGAATAGGTTAACAAATTATTTGTTTCTTCAGAAACAGCTTTTAAATACTTAAACAATTTGTAATGCAGGACAATCATAATAGTTTCTTTGAAATTTTTTGATAACTATCGGTATAGAAGATATTTGTTATACAAGTGTTATGTATTTGACTCAAAATGTTTAGAGATGTGAATAATATGTGACATTGCAAGATGCTATAAGCTCTTCCAGCCCTTTGAGTTTATCTCTTATCTAGTACAACTTATAAAAAGGAGTCAAATCTAGATTGGATATAATAAGTTACATCCATGTACCTATCCAATAAGATTTTGAAAGTAATAATACTAACATACCAAATGATAAAACTTTTCACAAGTCTGTAATAAGTAAAAAAAATATTTGTCAAAACCTATCCTTAATATTCAAGTTTGTTTCCATCTTTTTCATTCTACCACTCAATTAGACCATCCATAAGAAGATTGACAGATACATAAATCAACTCTCCTGTACTTTTTCTTGCTTTGGTGAAAACAAGTTCAAAACTTTTAAGCATTTCTGACTTTATAACTATTTTTTTTAAACTAGTTATCATTTTTGTAGTCCATCTTTAAAGTAACCAAAACTTATAGATAACTCTGGTAGTGCTTTTGTTTTGAGCATGCTTGTCTTTGTTTTGTGCTGTTCTTTGATGGAAGCTTTCTGTAATAGAAAAATTTCAGGTTCCCAGTATTTAACTGTTTCACTGTCATTTATATGTTCCCCCCTCCAGAGCACCCCCATCAAGTTTGGAGTTTCATACCACTATGAACAAAGGATATTCTCCTTCAGACCCCCCAGAGTTTGTAAGATAACAAATAAAACATTAAAACAAGTCTCTTCCTTTTTTTTAATACTGTGAATCTTAAAATAACCTAGTACTGGAAGGGTTATATGAAAGATTTAAAGAAAATATTTCTATTATTGAAAATGATGAAAAGAAACATTAACATTTAAATTCAATATATAATTTTTGTAGGATAATGTGAAAAGTTTATTGTAAAAAATATAAATAAAATGACAACTTTTTTAAAATTTGTTTTAGCAGTTTTATTTAAGTAATGATATTTGGTAGGGATCAGCTGTTTTCAGCTATTGTTTTAGAAAAACATGTTTAAAAGTTACATTTCAAGTAGATCTAGCAGTACTGTTCATTTTAAGATGAAATATGTTAGCTGACTTTGAACATCAAAACCTGAACTCTTCTGTCAGTGAAGTAAAGATGGGTATAAACAACTGCATTTTATATATTCTCATGTATAAACTTCACTGAGTTACATTACTTGTCCACCAATTTGAGTTGATACTGCTCAAAATTGCAGATCTCAGCTAGTCACTATATGGGTTTTGTTATCCAGGGTGAGCTAGTGTTTCATATTAAAACTTACAGTTTGAAAATATATTTTAAACCACTTTCCGACTGAAAAGCATGAAAGGTATGTAAATAAAGACTACATCAGACCATTTATGCTTTAAATCATACAATTTTTCTTTGGTGACAGATATATTTAACAACTTAGTAAGGTAAACTTTGTGGTTTTCATATTACAAAAGTAAATGAAGAAAGTAACTTGTTTCTTTCTATAGTATGCATTTCACTAAAAAGATAGTTAAAAATGTATTTGTATCTGCATTGTTATCTTGAATAAGTCTAAGGGTTATTATATCACTTGTGTTTTCACTAAGCTCAAGTTATTAGTTTAAGCTACTAAAATATCCCCATGATAAGTTACTTTTTTGCATAATATGTTTCATATTTACTATTGTAGTGATTGTAATGAGATAAGTATTTGATAAGGTCTTTAATGAGGATCATTCTGATGAAGCCTTTTGTTGAAATTAAAATGGGTTTCTTGTAACAGTTAAAACCTCCAAAATATTTAACACTGTTTAATTGGATGAAAGCTTGAATAAGAGTAGTGCTTAGAGTGTACAACACCAATAGACGCTATTTTAGTATTTATCAGATTGTATCCAATGATTTTAACCCTATGCTTCAAAAAAAAAGTTAAATAAGAGAATAGCCTGACGTTCTTTTGAAATTGAAGTGACAAAATGCTCGAGATATTTGAATTTACATCTGGTTACAGGCTTTAGTTTACTTTTTTTGTAGTTCTGCGTAGTATTGTGTGTGTGTGACATTTTTAAAATTGGTTTTCTTTATAGTTTATCTTATTTTAAAAGATGCCTTCTTGTTTACATAGTAAATTTTTCAATTACTTAAGTATGGCATTAGAGAAAAACCTATTAAGTAGTGTAAAATTACAGAATATTTCTTCTCATGGTTATTTCTTTATACAAATTGTATTTCTCAAAATAATCAATATTTAATATTAAAAATGTGACAACTGTGTTTTTTGTTACATGAATGACAGTTTTCTTTTTCATTTTTTTCAATATAATTAAAAGAAATATAAAACAGTTTGCTAAATTGTTAAACAAACTTTTATCTGGATTTTAGCAAGTTCAAATCAATGATGACTTTTGTGGAACAAATGTTAACACGCCACTTGGAGGTACTATGCCAGTTGAATCTGCTCCGGTTTTGACTTATTCTGGGACATTATTGACATCTGTAGCAGCTACTTCCACACATGACTATACCGTGGCATTTCTAGGGACATCTTCTGGTCACTTGAAAAAGGTAAATCTAAAATTCATTGTTAAATTCAAATACTTGTGTTGAGGATTTATTATACTCAGGGATGTAATTTGTTTGTAATACTATATATATGTGTATATAATGTGTATGTGTGAAGGTAAAAGAAAGATACTGGAAAAAGGTTTTGCAGTATTTCAATTGACACCTTTTTTCTCTTTCTTCAACATTAATAATTATACAATGCTCTCCAACAGCAAAGTATTAGGTCATGTTTCTTGTGTTTTGTAGTGGAAAGCCTTATTTGTTGAATAATTTCGGGAAGGCACACACACATATTTGTAGTTTTTAAATGTTATAGTGCATTAGTTTTTCTTAATGTTCAGTAAAATATTCAAGGTCCTGTGTTAAACATGGAGGTATCTAACTTTGTATGTTTTTACTACAACCTAGAATGACAAAATGCACGTTTACTATTGATATATTTTGAAATTTGCAAAAGTGAATGCTCTGTGTTACAATTCATGTAACAGTTTTTTGTGTATGTATACAAAAGCAAAATTCCAGTACACACAAAACCATTTTTGCCAAGTAATGGTTTTTCTTGTGATGCTGAGGAGATTAATTTAACCAAGTTTTATTTCCAAGATAATTTCCTTTAGTCCTAAATTAAGCTCTGTATAAAAACTTACTATGTAAACATTATTATCTATGTTGTAATTAGTTACAATATGTTTCAGTAAATGAAATGCTTTCAAGAGTTTTTTCACTTAAGTAACTTCTTTTGTAAGTGCTTATAGCTTACTTGTGTGTGTATTATTTCCAAGTAATCAGTTCAGTATCTTAATGCGACAACTCTATATTCACAAGGTCCAAAGTTTCATCATTTGTAATGTGGTGGATTTGATTCACAACTTCCAATGCCGGGGAATTGAAATGTATTCATTTGTTACATACTTTCTCTGTTCACCTAAGACAGCTAAATGCGTGTTGCTGTGATTTGAGGCTATTAAACTAGACTGAGTAGCTTGAAGAAATGGCAGCAGTTTCTTTCACTACATTTGTATTAAAATTGCTAGTATGTCCTTAGAAATGTTATAGATAAGCATACCAAACATACTGCAGCGTTGTTGTTTTTTTATGTATGCTTCAACACTGCACGTGGAACTTCACTAGCCTCTGAGCTCGGAGAATATGTGTTGTGACCTTTTTCTTTCTAATGTGCTTATAATTAATCAGTTTAAAAGGTTTGTAGTTTGAGTGAAATACAAGTAACTATTTTTTTTTCTCCTCATGTGGTTATATATGTTTTAACAAACAAAATTTAGTTCAAAATCCATATTTCTTAAATTTAAATATTGTAAGCACCTGTTTGAGGCATGCAAAAAAATTTCTGTTAATCTAAATGAACTACAACATTTAAGTTTTACTGATGTTAAGTTTTTCAATGAACCTCAAATCTATTACAGTACTTGAAGTTAACAGTTACTGTTTGTTCAGTAAGTTAATCTCTATTCTTTCTATTATTTTACCTTCATTAACAGTATTGCTTAGAATGTTTAATGTAGTTGGTTTTATTATCTTGAATGTATTATTATAGAGATTGTTTTGCATTATTAGCTTAGTACTTGGAATTAGGACTAATCTAAATCTTCTCAGCTGGCTGAACCTTGTAAGATGTTATTGGATTTACAGCAGAATTTATTGTTAATAGTGAAGGTGCCCAACTGATGAAACAAAGCATTCTAATCTTTATAAGTAAGAACAGTATATTTAATTAGTTATACTCATTGAGTCATTTCTTATTTAAGTAGGTAGCTTGCTATGATAGGAAGTTAATGTTAATTTGAGGTAAATTGCTATAAAAAAAAGTGAAATGCAGGAACTTATTATTAGGAAGTGAATCACTAGTATGTGATTATGTTTTTGAGACTAAAATTCTTAATGTGGTTTCAATAATTTTCAAATATTTACTTTTTTTTTTGCAGTAAAATGTTTCATGATGAATACTTTTATCAGTTTTAATTTTCTTTTTGCTAGGCTACTGTGGATTCTGTAGTACGTGCTTTTGAATACAGTGACATGCCTATTGATGAAGGCTCCCCAGTCAATCCAGATATGCTATTTGATCCAAGCAGAAATCATATATACATCATGACAGAGAAACGGGTCAGTTTTGGTCAATGGAACAAAAACATGTCCTTCCTTCCTTTTGAGAATGAAATAAGTGAAATTTGTTAGGAGTGTGATAAAGATTTAGAAAAGTTTTGATGTGGTGAAAAACTAATATCTGGAGCTTAGTGGTTATCTAACAGTGTTATATTAATTAGATTAACTTTGATAGGTTTGTAGTGATCCTTTAAAAAACATGCCTTGCTAATACCTATCTTCAAATACATGGCTGAGAAGTAAACATTTCTCTAAGAACTTTAGCTAGGATTTGTGAAGGTGACTTAAATTTATTAACAGGAACTTTAGTTGTTATTATCTGCAAATAAGCTGCATGTAATTTGTGTGGTCTGAGTTCAGTAAACATTTTACTGCTTGTTTAAGTTTCATTCACACGTGTGGGCAAATAACCTAACATTATGAAATCTTGTAGACTTTTATTAGTTCCTCATTAACTTGTAATATCAACAATATGTTAGTTCACCTGAGGTTGATTTTTGTGGATAGTCAATTTTTTTCTTTACATGTATAGTGACTTTCTCTTAATCTTCCATATGATGACAATAAGGCCTGAAACAAAAGCTTAAACAAATAAAGTTGACATACAAAGTATTGTGTGGAAAGGGTAAAAACGGACCTTCGCAATAAAAATATCTATTGACTCGCACAGGAGTAAGGGTACACTGTACATCAGATTTACCTTCTATATGAAAGTTTCACAGGAGAGGGGACACAAAGATTCCAGAACTAATCTTGCTGCTATTGTTAAACATTATTTGGGAAAGGAAGCAATATAAGTAATTTTAACATTGTAATATCTCCAAATTGTTAGTTTTCAAATATCGTTTACTTGTAACTTAATCTCATTAATCATTAAGGCATTGTAAGAAACCTGTATGTATGGAGTTTTATGCACAATGAAGAACAGTGTACATATATATTTAACAAAAATTAATTGAGAAGATAGATGTAGAAACACAGATTTCATCTTTGGAGCACAGTAGTAAAGGTTTAGTAATTAATATTATTAAAGACTAGCCTAAATCAAAATTTAAAATGAGTAATAGTGTAATGTATTGCACTAAAGTTGGCAAATGAATTTTTTCCCCTAAAGTTTATATATATCTGTGTGTTAGTGTTTTAGGGAGGAAAACTCATGTGGATGCTGTTGACTGGTTATCTGTAATTTGAATACTAATAAATGAAAAAAATTGCACTTTAATTGTCAGTTTTATATATATAAAAGTACAAGTGAGATAGTGATAAATGCTAACCACAATATTATTTGAAAAAAGCCTACAAAATATCAGGAAATGAATTTGTAATTAGGATTTTTAAATACTTGTTAAAAAAAAACAATAACTTAGTAGACACAAGTTAAAGTGTAAAAGTATAAAGAATATTTGTATGTTTTATAAAATATCAAGTGAAAAGTTTAAATGTTAGCTGTTATTAAAATCTTGGCTACTTTTAAACTGTTTTGTCAATGTTCAGTGGAAGCAGAAATCCAGGAAAGACAGGAGCATGGATATTAAATGCAATAGCTTGGTTAAAAAATAATTTTGGGTTAATCTTAACTTAAACTCGTAAATAGAAATATTACTTCCAAAGTAAAAGGAAAGCTTTGTCTTTTCATTATTTATGAATAATTGAGAAATTTTTCGTCAGAGAGTTGACTAATTCCAGCTAGTTTTTAATTGACATAATCCTGTGAGAAAGGTGATGCAGGTGAAATTGGTGGAAAAGCTGTTAATTGTTACGTTTCTGAACATAAAAAAGACATAAAATATAGAAACCAAAACAATGCTAATTTTATTCACATGAGAAATTCTGGCCATCAAATTGATTGGAAATCAACAAGAATTTTATACAAAATGGATAACTGCATAAAAAGAAGAATCGTTGAAAGTTGCTTAATCAAAAGCCTGTCTAATTTCAACACTTCCCAAGGTCATTTTAAACTACTTCCTGACCTCCTGTATCTTTAAGGGAATTCCAAGATCAGGGGTCACGTAGACATTTGTTGACCAGTTTTTTCGTGAGACTAAGGAGGATGCATGAATGTGTCGAAACTAGTTTCTCTGATATCAGACTTCTGACAGTTTTTTCTGTTTACTAGGTTTTTTTCACTAATTGCTGTACACAATATTGTGTTCTTTTATTATTATTATTATTATTATTATAATCCACAAACTTCCATTGTAGTTTTTTTTTTCTTTTCTGTAAGCAAATTGTAAGTTAATGCTAGATACTGGAATTGGAAATATTTTTGATATAATGTTTGTACATCAGGTGATGCATTTTATTTCAGGTTACCATGGTTACTGTTCAGGAGTGTCGTTTATACAAAACTTGTGATGAGTGTCTTGGAGCTCAAGATCCATATTGTGGTTGGTGTTCTCTAGAAAACAAGTAAGTTTGACATTGTGTTGGTTTTTATGTTACATGACGTAGCTAGTATAATAATCTCTTTCCTGTTATTGTAATAGCACAAGTTGCTTTATTTTCTCTATGTAAGTGCAAAAAGTTGGAAGTTCTATAAAGTTTTTTTTCTTTTGTTTCTTTATGAAAGTAAACATTGACATCAGCATTTAAAAATTTCATTCTTAACTTCTGTTTTTACTTGGCATTGCCTGGTGCTTAGGGCACTCAACTTGCAATCTGTAGGTTTGAATCCCCATTACCAAACATACTGGACCTTTCTGCCTTGGGGGTATTATGATGTAATTGTTGATCCCACTGTTTGTTGGTTAAAGAGTAGACCAATAGTTAGCAGTGGGTTGTGTTGACTAGCTGCCTTCCCTCCGGTCTATCACTGCTAAATTAAGGGTAGCTAGTGCAGATAGCCCTTGTGTAGCTTTGGACAAAATTTAAAAATACAACTTCTGTTTAGAACATTGTCAAAGAAAATGCATTTATTACACATTTACATATTTGTATATGATGGGAAGTGTTTGTAATTGTAACATTATACTGGGTGTTCATAAAGTCTGGAATTAATGTAAACATATTTTATTTAAAGACAATATCTGTTCAAAATGGCCACTGCCAAGTTCAAAACATGTTTGTAAACAATATAGCATGATTGAGATATTCGATTTATTTCCTGATGTTTGTTGTTGAACTCTGCAGCTATTTCTGTGTCCATCCTAGACGTCTACACAACAGGAAAATTTCAACACACTCATGTAAGCTTAATGACATGATTATTATGTATGGGCAACAAAAACCTGCAACAAAAAGAACAAAACATAAAGTTTATAAAAAAAAGATGTTTCAAATAAAATAAGTTTATACATATAAACACACCTCCATATACAACGATAATATTCTAGAACACATTGATATGAAAGTTTTACCATGTTTTGGGTATGCTGTTACATTGAAAAGACAAGACAATTATTTTATATTTATAGATTTGTGAGTTGTATAAAATTATTGTACACAATAATTGAGTAAATAATAAATGGTTGTAGATTCACTTTAACATATAGTCTCAGTGCTTTGTATTTCCAACTATAAAGAATTTTTTGTATACTTTAATGTTAGATATTTGGTGTGATTCTGCTTTTTGCATTAACCCTAAGGTTGCAGGCATTCTTTTCTGAATATGTCACAAGGTTTTACTGAGTTACAATCAACATTTAATTACACAACTTTGCTATTGGTGTATGTCATTGAAATGGGCATTATAAGGTATGTTGTAATTCAGAGTTTTATGTTATTAAATTTTAATTCCTTTATTTCAAAAGAAACCCATAAAAAAAATCTTAATCTCCACTTTTGTTATTACATGATGCACGAACCTGCACAGATCTTAACTTTTGGTCTGTATAAGTTGAATAGTCCTACATGTAAAGTATACTTCTATGTCTAGATGTAAGCTAGGTTAATTGTTCTGCTTGCACATTCTTTTTTCAAATTCCTTAGTGTCAATTGTTCCCTGCCACAAGAAATAAATTTTGCTAACTCCTGACAGATGCCTCACCTACTTTATATATTGAGAGTTGAGATTTAAAAGCCATATGCATTTAGTGGACATACATGTTTATAACCAAGCTAAAGCACTAACTTGGAACTATGTAATTCTGTCATTCTTTCTAAATTATTGTTGTGGGGAAGAACCTTGTACCATTCTATAGTTTGAAGTGAGATGATCAAGGCGATAATCTAAACAGAAATGAAATTTTTAGACCCACATATAGTTGAGTTAGAAACCCAGGTAAATTAAAGAGGTTTTTTGTGGTATCAGTCTAGTAATTTATATTTATTTTTTGTTTTTTCAAAATATGTATTTAAAATCTACAAAAATTAATTTGTCTACTACCCTCTCCATGTGCGAGATTCAACAGGTTAGCAAGTACAATGTATGTATGCAAAAACTTTTGTAACATTTTAAGTACCAGAGATCCTTGTTTTATATATAATTTTTATTTAGTGTTCTGTTTTAAGAAGAATAACTGAAACTTAAGAATTTTTGAGTAAATAGTAATAACACACACGCAACTTATGGTATCCAAAATGTCACTGTAGGGGACAAGTGGTGTCCAAAACATTTAACTTGTTTGCTCTGGAAAGTACCTCATTACAGTCTATCAGAAATACATTTTCAGCGTTGGAAAATGTTAACTTTTGTCAATATAAATCTTTACTAGTCTTGTTATAACATATCTTTTTATAATAAGTGATGTAGACTGATATTTCTGTGAGTGTAAATGTTTACAGAGGTCCTGGTGTCGATTAATTTTTAACATATATACTTATCGTGAAAAGGCAGCCCACTTCCTAGCTGTGCTAGATTTCAGTTTATCAAATTATACATTATCACTTTTTAAAGCTTCTTGCACAAAAAAGAAAAATTATTACCTTGACTACCATCACTTTATAATTTTTATGACCATAAATACCATTTGTTTTTAATGTTTTATTAATATGAACATTCTGAACTTAACTAATATTGTCAAAGGAAGATGGGGATTTCAAAGTATGTAATTTAAACCAGTACTATTTATTTTCAAGAGTGATTTTTGATGTGGATATGAATTTCTAGTTTTAATCATTACTTGGACACTTCAGTGAAATGAAGCCAATAACTTTATTTTGTTTTAATGGAAGTTTCAAAAGTCCAGTGATTACGTTATGTCATTCTAAACTTGAATTATGATATAGACTTGTGAATCTGTATTTTATTTGTCACTTTCAGGTGTAGTCTAAGAGGTGAATGTGCTCAAGCAGCTGAGGATCCACTTTACTGGTTGTCTTATAAGAGTGGCAAGTGTACCACCATCACTAGGGTAGAACCACCCCAAATACAGAAAACAACAGCTCGTATTGTATGTATACATGCAGATTTTGTGTGTTGGTAATATCTATTACAAAATGAGTTGAGTAAACATTAAAGGCTTGTTATTATTATTTATTTTCTTGGCTGTCTTTTGCAAATAAATGTGTATAGCCTTTAAAACGCTATTGTCCATTATAATTGCATCGTTTTTTGAAGAAAGTAATTATGTAAATAAAGTTTGTTTGTTTTTTCCTTCTGTTAGCTTTGCTTTACAAAATGAATAATCAAAATTAATCACTAAAGTTATCATGATTCTATGCTTGTTTTGTAGTTGTAACTTCTCTTGCTGACTTCTTTTGAGATTTTAGTTTTTGGAAATGCATTATGAAACCATTATAACCAAATTAGATGTAACTTGTATGTACTTAAATATTTCCATTATTATTTTGCTCATAAATTAGGATGTTTATATATTAAAAATTTCAAATTGACTCAAAACCACATAGGCATTACGTGAATCACACATTCACTTGACACTACTAACAGTAAATAGTGGGTAAATTTCATAAAAGTTCTGTTGATTGAAATCTTTAACTGAAAATTAAATATTAAATGTATAATAAAAACTTTTTAAGCACATTAACTACTAGTAAAATATTTTTATTTAATTATCCAAGTCACTGCAATTGTCTGATAAATCAAGAGTTAATTACTCAAACTATAAATTTTACAATATTAGATTTGTATGCATGCTAACTTCATTTTTTAGTATTTTGTTTCATTAAACATAGTCTGGATTTATTATATTTTCATGTTTTCCTAAGTAAGCCATATATATTCTCTTTCTAGCTATTTATGCAATCAGACATAGCTTTGGGAAAGCCAAGAGAATACATTGTTTTTTGTTGTTAACAAGCTATTTATTTGATTTTAGTGAACATTTGCTTTAACTTAAATAATTTCTTTTGTTCTGAGCTATACTTGTATGAGATTATTCCTCCATAAGCTGAATTTAAAAGGCAATTAGCAAAGGAATTTTCATTTTAGTATTACGAAAGTTTTCAATTTATCTGAGTTGTAAACATGAATGCCAATCTGTATGGAAAATGAAAAAGTATGGAAAAGTTTCAGTAGCCCTAGGAAGCATCTAGAGAATAGGTAAATATAGAAAAACAATGTTAGCATATAGGATATTGAGCTTCTATAACCAGCCAACTATAATTTAAAATTTAGATTGACAATTTTGTATTTAACATAAATTTTTTAAATCTGTACATTATTTATATAGTCAAAAAAACTATAGTAATGAAAGATCTGTTAAAATGTGTTTCAATGATAATGAGGGGGGGGCCTTTCTGATGAAAGTATCAATAAACTTAAGAAAGCGTTGTCAAATTTAGATTTCACACTGTAACTGTAGCTTCTTCGTTCATTCATCTTTTTTCTTTTAAAATCATAATTATTCACTGAAACATACATCTTATTGGTTCCACCCTTTTATCTCTGAATTTTAATACAATATGTTACAGCAGAGAAAGCTGTAAGCTAAATGTATGCAAGATACTAATCATCACCACTAATACATTGGTCATTACTTTTGGAATTTATGCTGGACGTAAACATAAAAAAACGTAAACCAAAATTGCATCTCATTTGTTTATCTTTTTTAATATTTATCACTATTATTAATTCTTTTTATTGATGAAATATTTTGAAAATAAAAATAAAATTATCTATTTTTGGAACACAGATATACAGTTGACTCCACTTTCAGACCGAAAGAAGTTTTAGAATGTTTTTTCTGTTCATTGATGTTTATGTAATTTCTTATTTGTTAAAAAAGTTTGAAATAAAGTGAGTGTATTTGAAATTGTTCAGAAGTAGAGTGAAACAGATGTTGAATTCCATTATTTTTGCAAATAACAAAAGGCTATCTCCCCTGCAGCTGACTTTGGAAATTGATAATCTGCCTGTCTTGGAAGGTCAGTTTCTTTGTGCCTTCACAGCAGACAGAAAGACCTTAGTCACCAATGCTACTCGGACTACAAAAGGAGTAAATTGCCCTACACCTCACACAGACTCTCTTTTAGCCATTCCTCCAGGCAAACGTAAGGTTTTATATTATATATTAATCAAAAGTTTCTTTCAAATGCACATTATCTTTATTTTTAACAAAACAACAAAATCTGTCTTTCAGATTTGTTTTAGTGTTTGAAAGCTATTTCATAGTAGGCTTTTTATATGGATTATTTATTTATTTTTTGAGAAAAAAATTTTTTTTGGATGTCATTTAAAGTATATTTGTCTTGTATTTTGTGTATTTGAAAAACAAAAGATTAGGCTACTATCTTTTAATGATAGTATGCACTTCAAACTCCTTTGCATTTTTTCAATCCATTATATCACAACAGTCCCAGAGACCAACCTCGTAACCATTTTGTGCTTTTTTAGTTTTCATACTATAACTTTTAATATAGTAAGTGTAACAAAATTTGGTAGACATTTAATAAACATTACAAGCCTTTTGTAAGCAAAAAATCAGATTTTTTTTATACTTAATTTTAATAAAGATTTGTCTGTGAATTTAGATATATTACTGTATGCTAGTCTGAATGCTAAGCGATTTTCATATTAAAATTAAAAATACTTTTCTTCATCTCAAAAAATCTCAAATTTTATTAGTATAATCTCTAAAATCTCCTAAATATATTCCACCTTTTTTTTCCAGTAAAACTTTATATTTTATCTGTTATTTTCTCTACCCTAACTTTATACAAGGTTACTTTTTACTTAACTGTAAAAGTCTGTTCTACACAGAAAATCAGGTTCTTAGTTAAATATTTGAACTAAAGATATCTCTGTGAATTTACAAAACCTTTACTGAGGCATTCTGAGTGTCAGGTTATTTTCATGTTAAGACTAATTTTTTTTTTCACCATAGTTTTCATATTTTGTTTACATAACTTCTAGAATTCCTAAATAAATATCAGAAGCTGTCTCAGTAAAATTTCATATTTTATGTTATTTTCTCTGTCATAACCTATATACAGGCTCTGTCCATTTAACTGACCTTGTAACTACCATGTAAAAATACAAAAAAAATTTAAATTACCATTTGTTTCTTTCTAAGATGACCGTGTATTGTAACAGACAGTTAAGTTACTACTTATCTTAAAACCTTCAGTTATCTAACCTTTTCACAAATGCTTTGATTTAATTTTACTGTTATATATAACTTTATATAACTATCTTAACAATGCAATAAATCACTTAGCCAAAGCACAGTGCATGTTAGGGAAGACAAAGTACTTAATTACATTGTACATGAACAGCTTATATGTATTCCTCATGGATAAATTTTTAATTTGATTTTATTATAACTATAAATTAAAGACATACATGAGAAAACAAAGTACTTATGTGTGGGTCTTGTGCTTTTTTTGCTGTTGAAAACTCAGTCTTAAAAGTTAACCCTAGTTTTTGGTATGGTTGTTGTTAGTACTTTCCTGTATTTTTATCTATTTGAAATATTTAACAAAACATAAATGAATAACACACACACACACACACACACACACACACACACACACACACACACACACACACACACACACACACACAACGAACTAATAACTAACTAACTAACTAAATAAACTTACTTACGTAGGTAGTAGTAGACGTACGTACGTACGTACGTAATTAAGTTAACGTTA
>NW_013665855.1:479384-493507 GCF_000517525.1 Limulus polyphemus | reverse complement strand
CACACACACACACACACACACACACACACACACACACACACACACACACACACACACACACACACACACACAAAGCATAACTATTAAACTCCAATAAAATAATTCCCTTAGGTGGATGAGCTGGACTTGGCAATAGTAACTTTGAATCTGTCTGGTTTATATCTAAGTAAAATAAGATTATTTAAAGCTATAAATATAGATTACGATTTTGCTGTATGTATACTATAGGTATATAATATGTATTCAAATTCAGAAGCTTAACTAAGGATGGAAAGAATATATAAAATGGCCAATTCGGAACAGAAAAGTGTGACATGATACAGAGAGGATTTTAATATGATTATTTGAATTATAAACTATATTTTTATGTGAAGGTTATTGAAATATATTGATAATGAAGTAGTTTAATTAAATTTTGAATGTAATATTAAATGATTGTGATGTGTGCATCTTGACCTACCTGCATTCAGTGGGTTAACTCATTGTTGAAGAGGTTAATGTGTCAGAATGAAATCTCACAATGTTCTTTATGTAGTGTTATATATAAAATTTAATTAATTTTTTGCATGTTATTTTCCTTACAGATCATTTTACTGCTAAGCTGTCTGTAAGAATGAAAGGTGGCCCTGACTTTGTAGCTACAAACTTTACTTTTTATGACTGCAGTACCTACACCTCGTAAGTGATTTTTTTTAACTTACTGTTCATTTTATATTTCCATAGTTAAAATAATAAATTGACACACTGTATGTATGGTTGGTAGTTCTTTGGCTTTTTTTGGTGAGGAATTATTTGTAATATGTAGAAATATAAGAGGATGCAAAAGTTGCATACCCTCTTGATATTTCAAAGTCTTGCCTTTCCTGTTATTTTTTTAAGTAACGTTTGTATTTTTCTGTTTCTTTTTTTGCTACAACATTTGGTTGGAATATCTTTAACTTTGAGAGAATGTATGAAAGTGATCCTGTTATGTGGGGATCCTGAATTGAATCAGACAGGTTACGACAGAATTAAATTTGTTTTTATACAGATTTACATGTAGATAAGCTTGTCTAAAAACTACCCTTTGACCTTACAGCACAATGAAAAGAATGGAAATGTTTCCTAAAATGCTGAACTGTGTACCTTTGGATTATATATTAAAAAATTCATGAATTAATTTAAATTTATGATTAGTCTTTGTAGGGCATGGGACATTTTAAAATGTTTTGCTCTCCTGAGATTGAGGAAATTTTCACACAAACACCAGAATTTTTTGTATTGATTTTGTATTTTTTATTATGTAAGATTTCTAACTATATAATTACTAATGGGATCCATATCCCATAAAATTGGTCACCCATTTTTCTAAACTATTTATATAACATTGTTTGTGGATTCTTGACTTTCTTGTTTACAGGATTCATGATAACATTTTAGTCATGCAAAAAAAAGAAGAAGAAAAAAAAGTCATCAATATTACAGTTAATCCCACTAATTATTGTTGGGGCTTCCTATGTGTTTGAGAGAGAAAATGAATGATTTCATCTAATATTTTGGTTTTAATTCTTTACGCTTGAGTGTTTTGACAGTCTGAAACATAAAATTATTCAATAAGATGCAATATGTGGAACCTTACCAGTAATACATACAACTTCGTAATTTGAGGATTAAATCCATGTGTGATGACATAAAAGTGCTTTGTATGGTAAAACTATCTAATGCAATAAACATTGGATATTGAATGTGTATATATATCTTTTTTAAAGTGCTTTTTTAGAATTGCACTGTTTAATTTGTTGGTTGATTTCATAATAGCATTGGGAGAACACACTTCAAACATTACTGTTTATAACAAAGACTAGGACTAAGAATGATAGACCTATGCTTTTTTCTTCTTTCAGTTTATACTTGCCACTAATTTTCTCATGATATACATAATGTTTACACAAATATATATATAATCATGTTTTAATTGTTTAGAAGCTTTTAGTTCATGTAGTTATAGAAATTTCTATTAGTTTTACATTTACAGCTATTTCTTAATTTTTATACAAAAGTATGATACCCTTTAACCCAAGTACTTTTGAAACATGGGCCTTTTTTCTTCAAGGGCAAACTGGGAATGGATTTGCAGTTTGTCCCTAAAGAAGAAAGGTCCACTTTTTGTAAGCACTTGGGTTATAGGGTAACATATTTTTGTGTTAAATTGATTTGTTGAACCTGTTTGTATTCCTAACAATCTAATTCTTATATATATGTATATAAAGAAATTAACAATTTAAACATATATATATATTTTCTGAGAATCTTGCTGTGTGTTAGAGAGTTTCCAGCATTTATGTACATCTGAAAAGACAAGCAAGAAAACAAATTAAAGCATAAGTGATAATTTCAAGTTAGTTGTTTTAATCTATTTTTGTATCATTGGTGTTATCAGTATTATTGCATGTAAGGGTTCAAGAGTACAGTTTGTGGCTATTTTCTTCAGTTTAAAATTAAACTGTGAAGGGTAATAAACTTTCTTATAAATCTGTAATTTTGTTTCATTCAAAGTTTTACCCAGAAGCCCTTTATGACTGATGCTTATTATTTTGTATATGAATATAGTATCAGCCACTAATCTATAAATTCAAAATGTATAATACTAGTTCTGATTATTGCTGATAGGAGAAAAGTAGATAGGTTTCAACCAAGCATACTTTTCCAAGCCAATGAAACCTTGTTATGCTGTAAAGCCTGCATCTTTAGGCTATATCTTCATTTAATGATAAAAACCATAGTTTTTGGCTTTTCTTTACATATAGACACTTGATACGTTAAGAACAACTGAAATAATAATTTGAGTAATAATTAATATGTATTTATTACTTTATAGATTTAATAGATATTTGTTGTTAGTTTATTAACATTTTTACGCTTATACTGTGAGGTAAAAACGGCTGCTGCTATGATTTTGTCTGGTTTATGAGCTCGTTGCTGTCCTAATTTAGGATTTTCTTTTTAATAAATTCTTGAAAATGTTAAAAAAGAGAGAGAAAGGGGGCCCCGTGCTGGCTCTCGACATTCCTGGTTGAAGGTTTTATAGTGTACATGTGAATCATTTTGAGGAGTTGTTAGCCTTGTAAAAATTCTCTAGGATAGTGGACTGTATTGTTTTTGTATTGAAATTTGTGGACTGGGTCATTTGTTGAATAACTCAGTATCTCAGATCTGTTAAATTTGGTGGTGAATTCAAGGCTATATGTGGTGAGTAAAGGACATTATAAACACAATACACATTATGTGGCCTTTATAGGAGTACAAGTTCATATACGGTGTTTTATATTGGTTCTACAAGAAAATGGTAATAGATATGCTGAATCATTAAAAAACATTTAACATAAGAATATTTTTTCGAATTTATTTAGGTGCACTCAGTGTGTTTCCAGTCGCTTTCCTTGTGATTGGTGTGTTGATGGTCACAGGTGTACCCACGATACTGGTGAAAATTGCCGTAATGACATACTTGTGACTGGATTGGCAGTAAGTACCAAGAAATATGCAACTTCATTTAAAAACTTTTAATTCCATCTTATAACAACCAGAGATTTTGCTTCATGTCAGAAATCTAAATTTTGGATAGTGTCGTAAATTTGTTTCTAATGATATGAGGATATGGTGGGCATTAAATGTTTTTGTTTTACCTGATATTTACTGTTTGAGGTAATTTTTCTTTCATTCCTTTCACGTAACTAATAATTATACTATAAGTAAATTATTAGTTTAGCTATCACACTCACTTGTCATATTCTTTTAGAGTATTGGACCAAGCATCCGCTCTGGTCCAGGTTTCTGTCCACGGATCAACACTACATCTGGAGGATCCACAGAGATACTTGTGCCCATGGGAATCAGCAAGAAAATTCATGCTAGAGTAGAAAATATTCAGGTAAAGAAAGTTTTCTGTTGAAACATGGAAATACAAAAATAAGACACATTTATGTAATTGTTTGTTATTGGTGCTTTTCCTTAAAAAATAATAAAGTGATGTTTGTTTAGCACAGAAACAACAAACGTATTAAGATTTTCTTTCTTTACAAAGAACTTAGTGTGTGTGTTCCTTTGTAATTGTATTGCAGAAAAGACAAATTTCATATTCTATCTTATTATATAACCTTAAATAAAAGTATGATAAAAAAAGTTTTTATCTGTTTTATTCTTATCGTCATCATTCACAAAAGTTGGCAGTCTTTCAGTCAATATTACAAGTCTTTCACATACAAGAGTTCATAGTTCTTAGTGAAGTATTTTTAATAAAATTAAGATTTGTCCATGAATATATTGAGTATTTGTTTTGAATAGTCTGTGTGCAAAGTAATTTTTATGTTAAAATTAAAAATACTTTTCTTTAACTCAAAAATCTCAAATGTCCTTTGTGTTAACCATAAAACCTCCTAAATGCATTTCAAACGTTTATTTTTGAGTAAAACTTTATAGTTTATCTGTTATTTTCTCTACCCTATCTCAAAACGGGATCGGTCAATTCGACCGACCTCGTAACCACCCCAAAAAATCGAAATAAACCTAAATTAACCTTCTTTTCTTTCTAGAATGACTTCAAATTGTAACATGAAACTACAATCATTTATCCTAAGTAGCTCTAAGTTCATAACATTATACATCTATTTATAATTAAGTTTTATTGTTTTATTACCCTTTGAACTGTGTCTAACTACTATTCTCTCAATTATAAGTTGTAAATCAGTTGGGGAAATGTGCAGCATACGTTACATTATGGAATTACATTACCCATGAGCTGCTCACGTGCATGCCTCATGAACCATTTTAATTGTATTATTATTATTACTTATTTTACCCAATCTAGTCCTTATTTTTAGATTTTAGGTACTAATAATAATAATAATCAAGAATAAATATGAAAAACAAATACTTACCCAAATCTTCTTTTTCTTGCCTTCGATTGTCAAGGACAGTTAAGCCTGATTTTTTTTTTATAGTAATTATAGTAATGCACTTTTCTTTGATTAAATAATGCACCAAAGAATATAGACTAATAACATGCAAAAAGTAGACAAATTCACCTACCTCTCAAAATTTTCCTGGCTTTCTAACTATGAGACGAGCTGTTACAAATTCATCCAAGCTAGTCGTTAACTTTCCCACGGAAATGAATCTTGCACTGAGAGTGAAAACTGATGATATTCTATTCAGAATACAATGTTATACAATACGTCATTTGATAGATGAAAACCTTGACTTTCTATTGGTTATAGGTAATATATAATGAAACGTAAGGGAGAACTATCAACGAATTGTGAAAGAGAGGATGTGGCAGGAGGGGTCTGATTTTCTATTCGATAGCTCTGTAACCAAACAAAATTGAAGGCTATAAATATTGATTTGTTTCAGCAATAACGATTTTATAGGGAGTATTTTACATTTTCGAGGGGTGCTGGATAAAATAGGGATGATGACATGCTAAGACAATGTGTCACTTGGGGCACACTAGTGGAAATTCAGGATTTAAAAAATATATTTCCTTGTAGAATTAAGAACTTAAAACTTGTATACTATTAAAATATGGATTATTTGCTAAGATTTTATGCTATTCTAATTGGTAAAACATAAACAAAAAGTAGTTTAATAAATGTTTGAATGTAAGACACTAAAACCTTGTCATGCACATTAAAGGGTACCTGTTTATACTTTATTATTTTATTGCCCTTTGAACCACATCTAAATAATAATCCTGGCATTTCATGTTACTGTATTAAATGACATAATGCACGAGCTACTCACGAACATATCTCTTGAAGAATTTTTATAATTTTTATGTTAACTAATCTAACCTTATCAAACCTAGTAAGTTTCTAATTTTTAAATTTTATTTACTTTTCTAACAATAAATAAAAAATATATAGGAAAAACAAGTACCTACCTATAGCCTTTTGTTTTTCTGCTGCCAGTTGTTGATGAAATTTAAGCCTACTTAATGGTAGTAGAACAATAAATAATTTTTTATTTACTTCAGTAATGCACCTAAGAACACAAATTATAATAGTTATAGGACATTTTTTTTGCTTTATGCGTGTTATTATTTTAACTAGGTTTCTAACTATCCATTAAATTCTTAAATTAATTCCATAAGCTTATTGATCTGAACACCAAGAGAGAAACTTTCAGACTGAAAACGAAATAGACAGTACACTGTACTGAAAACAACATAATATAATACATAATATGATAGATTAAAACTTTTTCTTTCTTCCGGTTATAAATTATATAAAACATCAGAAAGAATTATTGGCAATTTGTGAAATAGAGGATGTAACAAGTGGGTTTGACTTTCTGTTTTATATCTCCATAAACAAATAAGATTGAAGGCTATCAAAAGTAGACTTTATCTAATTATCTAATTACTCATCTATATTATGATGAGTAATTTATGCTCAGCTCTGTATCCAGCACCAGCAAGGCCTTTTGCCCAGGGCTCATCAGGCTGGTTGGAATATTATAGACACAGTATTGGTTCAAACTCTGTATATCTTATCAGTTGTCATGTACAACAATTTTAGGTTGCGAATCAGATTAAACAAGTGAACTGTAATTATCAATCTTATTTAAGTAACTTACAAACCAGTTTCTTAGGTAGTATATAATGACACTACTTTATTTGAACTGTACTATCATTCATGAGAACTGGCAAACCAGTAAGTTAGTTATTGGTGAAACATTTCTTGATAAGGAATGTTAAGAATTTTATTGGTTTTAACTTCTTTTTTTCTTTTTTTTTGCTTGATTAGTTGTTTTTACAAATAAGAGGATAGATATCACAGTAATTTTTTTAAAACTGCTATGAAGATACTTGATCGTACAATTGTGTAAAGTATTACACGGTTACTCCTGAATTCTTGATCATGTACTTTTCATTGTTGATATGCCAGTGAATGATTCAGTCAGTTGTTCATATGATCATATTTTTTATGACTCACAAATGAATTTATAACTGTTTATATTCTTCAGCAATTCACCCCGTCTACAAGGTTTGTCTGCCAGTTTAACATTGAAGGAAGAGTGAGGCAAGTAAAGGCCCAGCTATTAGGAGATATAATTTATTGTCAGTATATGAATGTAAGTATATGTTCTAATAACTTCTAGTACTTTTCTGTTATTTCATACTGCTAAGCATAAGAACATAATAGGTGTGGTGTTTTTTTTGTAAGTCTGATTACATTTTCTGTTGATGGATAAGTATTTTCTCATTGTTGACTAACTCTTTCAGATCTAGTTGTTAATAATACTTCATTATGTGTACATAAAAGTTTGAAAACCATAAAGTAAAACATAAAAGGTTTGGAGGAGACATTCACTTTTTTTTTAGTTTAGGGCTGTGAACAGTTTTCTGTGTCAGTTAACTTTCCTACTAATAAACACATCAGAACACTTTCTTGCAGTGCTACAGACAAGTGTTTTCTCTAAGGACTAATCGCTATGAGAAATCTATCAGTGGGAGTAGTTTTAAATGTTTTACAAAGTGCAGCAGTAAAATTTTGTGATTAAAAACTAATTTTACAAATTATGAATTATTTTATTGCTTTAAAAGGTGAAATCTGGCACAGTATTAATTTAGCATATTAAATCACCAGATGTAGTCGTAATAAACACAAATAATAACATTACAACTTTTTATTTTATTTTTTTTACACAAAATTGGATCATTCACGAGTGTATCAATAGAAACTTCTGGTGGTTAAAGAGTGCTTTTTTTTTGCAGCTCTACTTTGTGAACTGCACAGGTCTTGTGCAGAACTGCAGAAAGCTACAAGAAAAATATAAACTTACTAAGTTACTCCTGTCTTGCCATATCACTAGTAATTCACTCTTGTAGTATCCACTCGTTAACTTATTTCAGTCTTGCATTGTCACTATTAGTTCATTCTTCTGTTATCTGCTCACTATAAAACTTGTTCCAATCTTGCCTTGTCACTCTTTATCCTCTTGCTGAAAAACTTCTGTATTGTGAAATACCTACTAAGTAACTCTTTACAATCAGTATGTTGCAGACTGATAGAATAATCATTTGATGTGTTATTTATCTAATATCTAGATGACAAAAGTGGTACTGAAACCCCTGCAGTGTTCAGTCGTTTGTATTAGGACCAGTCTAGAAAGGATTAACATAACATTGTACTATCCCATAATTGTGTGTATTTGGTTTTCAGGAAGGACAGCTTGATGTCTTTAACTTCAAGTGTAATCTGTTTGAGATTTTCATGAGTGACAAAGGTGTTGAGCTAGCAGTGGAACCTCAAATATGATGCTATAATGAATTGATTCTTTGTCATAGTAATTTAACTTTGTGAAGTTAGAAAAATTTTGGATCAGACTTTTTTTTTCAATAACTACTATGTTTCTCAAGATATTAGTTGCTCATTTTTTAAGGTGTTATTTTTTTTTATTTTCCAGTTCACGTATGGAACTCCTGCTCCAAACATCACAGCCACATTTGCTGTAATCTGGGAGGGAACCAAACCTTTAGATAATCCTGAAAATATTCATGGTATTATAACTAACAGTTTCTAATTATCAGATATACTTATATTAAGTGATGTATTGGTTCAACAATGCTTTGGTGTCACACTGCTGTGAAGAAGTGGGCATGAAAATGTATTGTTCATAGTACTACTAATGATGCCAAAAATGCATGAAGATATAATGTTAATATATATGTATCACATTTTTGATATTTTTGGGTTTTGCCATGTTAAAACATTAAATTATTTTAGCTTCATTAGGCTTAGGCCCAACTGATATGTTGGTAAAGTTGTGTTATTTTTTTGTATGATTATATAAATACAAATTATACTAAGCAATTCTTCCTTATGGTGTATATTGTGCATGTAACAACAAAAGTGCAAAATCATTTTAATCTCATAACAGAAAGCTAGTAAAAACAATAAAACTTCAAAGCTAGTTGTAGTAATTGGGAACAAAGGTATTTTCTGGCTGTTAGAGAGTTGTTAGGTGTAAGGTTAAAACAAGTCTTCTGCTTTAATTTAAAAACAAAAAAAAACAATGATTGGTTAGTTTTTAATTTTGTTTATCTCAGATCTAAAACCTACTTATGGTGCACAAAGTAATTAATGAATCACAAGAGTTTTCTGTGCATGACAAGGTACAACCACTGTTATTAAATAATGTCAGTGGCACCCCAGGTTAATTTTTAATGCAAAATGTTTTTCTGTACATTATTTGGATATAGATTGCTCTGTTTCTTTGAGGTGGAATGCTCCATTTGCATTCTCTTTGTTGAGAAAGCAACTTGCATGTTTAGGGCTCAGAATATTTTTGTCCTTGTGAATTAGGTTGTGTGGAAGTTCCTTATGCTTCTCAAAGGCATCAAAAATTACTTTTCTTCAAGTATTTGAGAATTTGGTTACTTAAGTGTCATGTACTTCTCAAAGTCATTGAAAACATGGGATGAATTCCATTCTTGGGGACTTGTGACTAAGTATTATGGCCCATTTAGTGAGAAGTTCATAAAGCTCAATCTTTTCAATTCTTACCATAAAGATGTTGCCTAAGATTCATGCCTTGATCACTTTGTCCAGGTAAGTATGGCTTCTTCAAAAATTACTAGAGCCTGGAGGACAAATTTTGTTTGGTTCAGATTTGTAAGGCAAAAACTTTCAAAGCTACTATCAACAGTGAATTGTTGTGAACTAGTACATAGAGTATAACATTTTTGTAATGAAGTTAAAGAAACGTTGACAGTGATAATAAATCAGTATTAAACATGTGCAAGGTGTAGTGATAAAGACAGTATGGGTATTTAAAAAAGTAGAAGTTGAATGTGTAACTATGGCTAATGTTTTGCTATGAGGAATCATAAGGAGTGCATTTCTGTAAATGATACCAGGGACACTACTATAGAACTGCTCAGTGTTAATATCACCATGTAAGTTTTGTTTTACATCTATCCTCACAAGAGTATTGGATATTGCAGCACATAATCTCCTAAGAAAATGTACAAACATCTGTTACAATGCATAATTTAGTGCAAAAATGGTTACTGGTTTATGGCAGTAGACCTATAGTTTCAGAAAATCTAATAACAATTATAAAGTGAGCAAGGGTAAGGTCAGTGAGAATGACCAAATTTTCTGACCATCTCTTTTAACTCGCCTCTTTTCTGTCTGAATTTTTTGGGGATGGTAATATGCAATGTAAATAACGTGAATTTCTAAACCAGAAAGAATTATGGTTATAATTTTCATTATTATTGTTTCAGAATTGGGACTTGAAACTAGTTATTGTTTTTGCCCATTATATAATTTTTCTGGATGATTGTTGAAAATGTTTTATTGGTAATTTAGATAAGAACATCCATTTGTTAAGTTTGTGTTTTATTGGCTAAACTTAAAATTCACTTAAATAATTAAAACCAGCAAGAACTATGTGTATTAATAGTATCTATTGTTTTTCACATCTTTGATTCTTTACATTCCTTTAAAAAACAAAGTAATTGAATGAAGACAAGAGGCTTGTATCAACCAAAATCTAATATCTTGCAGTGGTTAGAGCACCTTCTCAGTATGCATAGATGTGGGTCCTGATCTTTCACTTTTTTAGAAAACCCACAGAATTATGTATCATCTTGTTCCACCCTTAAACTTTTCTTCATATGGAAAATCTTTAATTTTTGATTCATCCCAGCATATGACAGCATGAATTCTAAACATTTAAGGGTGATTGTCATATAGAAAGAGCCTGCCAGTTTCCTTTCTTGAAAAATAAAGGCTGAGGTTTATGGCTGCTATGATGCATACTTGATTCAAGTTTTGATGTTCTCTTTCCATAACTTAGGAATAAACAGGTGTTATATAGATTGATTCTCAACCATGAAGAAATTTTAACATATCTTTGTTATCATTCATCAGTATTAGTGTATCGGTGTGAAGGTATGGCAGACAATTGTGGGATGTGTCTTGAGCTACTTGAAAAGTACAGTTGTGGCTGGTGTCAGGCTTCTAAATCCTGTCAAGTTTACGATCGATGTCAGCAGAATGCCACTATGTGGTTAGAAAGAAAACAGACTTGTCCCAATCCTAAAATCAAGAGGGTAAGAATAAATCAGAATTTCCTTTACATGCAAGTAGATTTATAACCAGTTAATAAGTTTACACATTGAGTTTAATTTGGTACAGATCTTGGTCTATAGAAAACTAAAATAGAGATTGATAACTTGAAACATTGAAATATCTGAAACCATTCAAGAAAATCAGTCAGTGGTTTTACTTTTCACCAAGAGTTCTACAAGTTGATTGGCCTAGTTAGGCATAAATGTATTTTTAGTTGTTTTTTGTTTTTTTTCTCAAATATTTCTTACATTTGAAAAGTTTCTACAGGCCTTTCCTTTCAAAATCATTCCAATTAGGACTGATTTTAAGATAGACTGACCTTTTATCTAAGATTTTTTTCCAAAAAGTACTTCAGAAATCATCAACCAGTAAACCTGTGTTTTCCTTAAACTCACTTGATTCTTATAGCTAACACTTTCTCCTGAAACTTGATAGTTATTTCTTCATTTTTGTTAACTTTCAATCATACTTATGCAGATGCTGTTCTGTATTTTTTGTTATTTGACTAACCTTTAGCATTTCAAGTTTTCAACATTCAGTGGGTTTGGTGTACTTTTTTCAATACTTAAATTTAATTTTATTGTATTACTTGTATATGATATCGTATATATTGTTCACCTGTCTTATTGCTTTCTTTTCCATCAGGTTGTATTCATTCAAGTCTAAATATGTTTTTAATAACCTTGGAAACATTTCTCCTAACTTAAAAGTTGTATTTTATGTTGAGTTTTTCCTTTATTTTGAGAGACTTCTTGCTAGATAGGTAGATATCAAATTACTTTTTATTAACTTTCGTCTAATGTTATCTGATTTTCAAAAAACAATTGCTTAATGAGTTGATGAAAGGAAAGAGCTCAAAATTACAGCTAACAAACAAAATTATATTTTTACACATTCTGAGTTGAAAGAGGTATGGTATTTTAATATGAGTTTAAGAGTATATATATATAAAGTTCATTTAATTGATGAATAAATTTTCAAAGACAACTATTCACTGGTGCCTAAAATCAGTAACAATAGAATTAGGTAAGAGTGGAATATTGTTAGATGTTGTACCATCTGGTACTTGTACTATTACTGCTTTATGTGGTGAATGCTGCTGCTATTTTGTTAGAATAAGTAACTGATAAGTTCACAGGTAATTTTGAATGACTTTAAGAAACAGTTATGACATCAGACAAAACAAGATGCACTTCATGTGTTTAGCCTAGATTACACTCAATCCTAATAGTTCATATTCACAGCAATACTTTTTTTCCTATAATACATTTAACATTAGTCTTTTCAGTGTCTTGATTTTGAACTTTACACATAACCTGGTGTATTTTATCTTGAAAACAAAATGTACATATAAATACTTATAATTTAAGAACAACAAGGGACCTGTTGTACTATCTAGGATGTCCAGTCCAGTCCACTAAACTAAACTTTATAATAAAAATAAAACACTCAGAAACCAGCCCTTATTATTAAATATTCATCAAACCTTCCCTTAAACTCCTTTAAATTAAACTGCATCCAACACATCTAAAGGAAACCCATTCCAAAGGTCAACCACCCTATTAGAGAAATAAAATTGTTTTAGCTAAAATTTATGTGTCCCCTAGTTCTACCATTTTCACCATTAAACACCTCACTTAAATCCCTTATTACCCATTTTTTTCAAGAGGGAAAATCAAAGTTCTTAACTTGTCCTTGTATAACTTTTCCATCCCAGGTACCATCCTAGTAGCCCTACTTTAAACCATTTTCAATAATTCAGTGTCCTTCCAAAGGTAAGGCACCAAAGACTGGACATAATACTTCAAATATGGCCTACCCAATGACCTATACAATGAAATTATAACCCGTTTAGACTTTTATTCAATATTTGTAAAATCCTATTTTCTTTAACACTAGCAACAGTGTATTGCGGGGATGGCTGAAGAAACTGAAATTAGAACATCAAAACCCCTTTTTCTTTTTCTATATCATTTGGATATTTGACACCTGTTTATGGTCCTCCAGTCATTTGTTTAATTGTGTGTGTTTCAAATTGATCATCTTCAATCCATGATTATGATATGTTTCAGAGAAGATAATACTCAGAGGACTTAGCAAGAGTATATGTGTGTATGTCTTCTGTAAGTTCTGATATAACTACCAAAAGTAATGTCTTATTTTTAACTGGACAACTGAGAGTTGCTACCATATAATTCTGAGTATCTGTTGAGTTTACCTTTCTCTGATTGGCTTGTAATGCCATTAGTGTGTGTGTGTGTGTGTGTCATATATATCCCTGTCTTTTTGAATACTTAAGTTGTAGATGCTCAAGAAGATGTGATTACATTATGTGAGATGTTAACTTTTTCCAGAAATTTTTGAAGAGGACTAAACAATTTACCTTTTTGTTTTTAGTTCTCCCCTACATCTGGCCCCCTGGAAGGAGGAACAGAGATCACTGTTCATGGCATCAATCTAGGGAGGATCTTTGGAGATATTGATGGTGGTGTAACAATAAAAGTAACTGATCAAAAGTATGGTCGTATTGATATCCCTTGCAAGCCTATTAAGGAGAAATACATCAAAACAAGAGAGTAAGTGAAAATGAATAAATATTTTTTTAAACCAAACTAGAACACTCAATCTTCTGTGGAAAAGACAAAAAGATTAAGAATCCTTTAATAAAAGTGTTGTTGCTGTTATGATAATAATAGAAAAAATTTTAGTTTCTTTTTCCTCAACTATTTCAAGTAAAGCAGAAAAATCTATAAGGTGTTGTTCAGTAATATTGTATAATATATTTAGGCACTTAACTAGAAATGTACTGGAAAGACATTATACTGCTTTACTTGCATTTCATAATCTGCAGTAAGTGACACACTGTTTCCTCTGTTATGTACAAAGTATTAGGTTGTCAACAAATTAATATCGCTTTTTTTAGATGAAAAAAATCCGAACAACTTGTATATCAAAACAAAACATTTATTAAATGAAATAGTCTCCATTCTTATCGATGAT
>NW_013665855.1:477236-478500 GCF_000517525.1 Limulus polyphemus | reverse complement strand
AACACAACATTAATTTCTTGATGACCTAATAGGCACCTTTTAACATGTTAGCTGCTGCCTTGTAATAATTCACATTCTGGTGCCAAATTCCTGAAGTACCAAGAAGCAATCACAATATCCCAGAGTTAAATGCCACAAAGAAACTTTATATTTGCAGTATTATGGTCTGTGAACAACCAGAGGGTCACATGGCAGCCAATGTGTTAAATTCAGAAAAGTGCATGATATGTGCTTATTGTTGCCTATCAGCAATTTAAATCTCTCCACATTGGCTTGGTCAATTTGACTGACCACATTACCTCTTTGTACTCATTTAAAATCTTTATACATTTAATACTTCTAACTTTCAATATAGTGTGTATATATATTTCACAAAATTTGGCAGTTTTTCAGTTAACATACAAAAAGTCACATTTTTCGTGAGATGTTTTTAATAAACTAAAATAAAGATTTGTCCATGAATATATTGAGTATTTGTTTTGAATAATCTGTGTGCAAAGTGATTTTTCATGTTAAGATTAAAAATACTTTTATTCTCAAAAGTCTCAAATTTCATGTGTGTAATCTCTAAAACCTCCTGAAATCCATTTCAGATGTTTTTTTTTTGAGTAAAACTTTATAGTTTATCTGTTATTTTCTCTATCTTAACTCTATACAAGGTGGTTCAATTTGAGTGAAATCTTAACCTCTCCCTCCCAAAAAAATCGAAATAAATTGAAATTACCCTCCTTTTCTTTCTAAAATTACTTCAAATGTAGTGTGAAACTACATTCATTTATGCTAAGTAGCTTTAACTTCCTAACAGCATACATCTATTTGTAATTAAGTTTTATTATTTGATTGCCTTTTGATTGACCTTTGAACCATGTCTAACTACTATTCGCTCCAATATATGTTGTAAATCTCTTGTGAACATGTAGCTAAGATTATGCTATCGAATTTCATTAACCATGAGCTACTTGTGTGCGTGCCTTGTGAATTTTTATATTATTATTATTATTGTTTATTTTACCTAATCTAACCTTAACTAACCTAACGAGATATCTATCTTTACATGGAAGTAGCAGGAGGGGTCTGACTTTCTATTTAATAGCTATGTAACCAAACAAAATTGAAGGCTATAAAAATTGTGGTTTGTTTGAGCAATGACAATTTTATAGCAAGTAATTTATCTTTAACTTCATAGTTTCTTGTGTGTGTGTGGATAAAATAGAGATGAGAAGATACCTAGAGGAAATGTATCATGTGAGTCACACTAGGGGAA
>NW_013665855.1:469570-476718 GCF_000517525.1 Limulus polyphemus | reverse complement strand
TTGCCCTATAAAATTAAGAACTTAACTTGTATACTATTAAAATATGGGTTATTAGCTAAGATTTTATACTATACTAATTGGTATAACATAAACAAAAAGTAGTTTAATAAAATTTTGAATGTAAGACACCTTGTGTCATGCACAGTAAAGGATACCCAGGGTGAGAGGGTTAATAAGTACTTTATATGCACCTTTATATGACAGAAGCTAACTTTATTATAACTTGGAGTATGAACAGATTTTGCCTTTTTGTTATTCCTGTTAAGTACTACTCACATGTAATTGACAAGTTTAAAATTTTCACAATATTTGTTTGACTTGGATATTCATGCAAAGTTACAGAAGGGTTTGACTCCACTGTACATCATTAATTTTCAAAATGACAGTCTTCAGAGGAGGTAACTAGTCAAAAGTGCCTTCCACCAACTCATGGGCTAATCTAATCAAATAGTAGGATTTGACCATCACTCTTAAAATGCACCCACAGCCCCAAAGTGCAGAGCATGGTTTTGCATCATCAGGATGTGAAGCATGGTTCCTTGGATTCACAGTCTGGCATACTAATCACGAGGACACACCTGGTCATCATGACAATCCATACTGAAAATAATGAGTGTTAAAATAATATTTGAATATTTTTTTAAGTGATAAAATTTCTAATATTACATTGTATTATCTTTGGTTATCAGTGACTAAGTACTTTCTAAATAATCATTTTCTTGTATATTAATGTTTGAAATAGTTTAATGATAACTATATGCTCCAAATCTTGAAGATCTCGTAATTTCCTTTCTTATTGCTGACTGTTCACAGTACAGTTTTACCAAAGTAACTCAATTTTGAATTCCATATGCTAAGTGCATCATTTTACACTGATCAGCACTTTGAATTTATGTTCAGTGATCTGGTCCACTTTGTAAAACAGGGCAGATCCTTCTGAATGAATGAAACATTCTTCATGGAGTCAATTTTTCACAGTGCTTTAGTATCACCAGCCAGTTTATGAAGTAGATTACAGTAAATGTAACCTTATTACATGAGATTCAGCTACTAGGTTGTACCATTGTAAAGATTCATTGTGAATTTATTGCAAACAGAACTCTGAAGAACCCTGCTAGTCACACACTTCCAGTCAGTAAAAGGATCATTTATCGCTACTCTTATGTCACCACTTCTTATAGAACTTAACTTACTTTTTAGCCTTTTATCAATGACTTTTCAAAAACTAACTGTAATAACCATGTGTGCTTTCAGTATAGCAGAAAAGAAAGAGAAAAACAACCTTTTAAAATCATTATGTATATTATTGATTAAAACAACATTAGGATGATTTTCAAGAGATTCCCAACACTCATTATTAAATAACAGGGTCAAAGTAACAAGCCTTTAATTTTCTGAGTCGTTTCTGTTTGCTTTGTATGTGATTATTATGTATTATTTTTTTATAATATAAGTGTTTATTCTTTTAGATTAGTTTGTGAAGTAGAGAGTCCAGTAAATTTAACATCATCGCATGGGTCTCAGCTATCAGGTCCAATTGTTGTGAAAATTCAGCATGAATTTACAGCAACATCTCTTGGGAGATATTCGTTTGTTGTAAGTATGTCATTGTTAATTACCCGCACATTTAACAGGTGAAATGAACATGTTCTGTTGTAAATGTCATTGTTTCATACACTTGAAGTTTTTATTTTTAGTACATGAAATAATTCTATTTTATCAAATGCAGTGTATAAATCTGTTGAAATTTGTTTTACACACTCATCCTACTGCCACTACTGTGGGTTAAACATGTGCAAGTGCTTGTTAGAAAGTACACGTTTATTCTGTTTGATCTAGTACTTTTGGAATCTATACTGTAACACAGCTGGAAAAGTTGATACAGGAAAGGTCCAGCATAAGTAATTTTCTGCATGATTATCAAAATTTATTTATTTTAAGATTTACAGAATTGTTATAATGCATAGAACTTTTAATCATTGCTTCTTATTGTATAGAACCTATGCATTAATTTTTTTTCTTATGGAAATGAAGTACTGCTGATTGCTCACTTTCTTGACTTTAATGTCAAACTTTAAAATAAGACACTGGTAGTTTTATAAAGTTGTAAACATTTGTTTTGAAAACAACCATCATTCTGCACTAGTACTTGAGTTTTGTCCAGTTTAAGTGTACAATATTGAAACTGATTGCTACTATATATATGAACAAACTGGCCTGGAAATAACCAGTTGATCAATAGATATTAGCCTAAGAGAAATGCTTGACAAAAATTCAAGTGCAGATTGTATATTTTGGTATCAAGACAGAGAACAAAAGTAAAGTTTGTTCCATTCTTCAGTTTCTATGGAATTAATAACCATACATTTTATCTAGGGAAATAATATAAATTTCAGATGTATATGTATCCTGAGAAGGTAATTCAACATTTTAATGAAATTCTTTTTTGAATATATGGGGGTTTTAAAGGTAGTTATTAATTTCATATTATGAACTCTACTTAAAGTATAAAAAGAAATCAAGTATTAAAATAATTCTTATGTAGTGAAGGTGGATATCTAATATTTAGGTTGAGTGTTAATTAAAACAACTTTGAAGCCTCACCATGATGTTAGTCAGTGGTCATGCTAAATTTTTGTCCATGAATTACTAAACATACTTACCAAAAAATGCACATCTCATGTTTCATGAACTGTATTTAAGTACTTATCTATTGGTTCTTTGCACAAAATTAATGTAATCTTACCATTTTGCCGAGATAAACACGGTGTTGTGATAAATAATGCTTGTAATTCATTTATTAGCAAGGTTTTAGACAATAAGTTGACACATATGTCTGATATTTTGCTAATTTCTTTGCTATTCAATCTAAAAGGTGGCAAATATATCCTTTTATTTTAAGAAACATTGTTTTGAATTTTTTGTATACATGCATATATATATATATATATCTCCAGAATAGATCTCATTCAAAGCTCAGAGTTATGTATGTAGCTTACCAGAAAGAAAAGCCTAAATAGAGTTTAAAAGTTATACAGGCTATTTTTCATCAATTTTGACAAAATATTACTTTAGTTAATAATATCAAATAGAATTCTGCCGAGTTTAACTCGTATAAGCTGAAGAACTGGCTTTTGTTAAAGTATTTTGATTGCTTAATATTTAGATTTATTTTTTATTGGAATTCCTAAATAGAAAATAAATATTAAGAGGTAAAATTTGGATTCTGTAAGTTGTAGAACATGTTTCTCGATCAACTTAAAACAAATTATTGGAATTAAATTACAAAATAAGTAACATTGTATTATCTTGAATTTTTATTTTCAGTCATATTTAATCAGAAATCAATCTAAAAAAGCAAAAATTAAAGGGTGAAATTAAATGAAAGTAAAAATTAAACAGCTTAACATAATGGAAAATGTTCTCAGTGTTATGCATTTAAAAAGATCATTAAGACTAGGTGTCTTTAATGAAGTTATTATGGATATTTAAAAGCAGAACTTGCTCCTATCTTCAGTAGTGAAGATTCTGATCACCTCTACATACATTGAAAGAATTATCAAAAGCCTCTGCTGTGTTCTACAGTTATGCTGCTTTAATCTAAATTGAGAAATTTGTTAACGGAACTTTTTGAGCAACATTTAAGACATTGAAATTCTAAAAAAGAAAATTCTTTTATTATTTATTCTCAGCTGTGTTTTGTAACAAATGTTTTTATGTTTTAAAACATAAAAATTAAAAAAAATTAAGAATGTATTCAATCTGAATGGAGATACTTTTTTTTTAATAATTTGGTTCTATGTTTCATGCACTTTGGTTGAGTATTTCATTGTCAGAAGAAAAAAAAATCAAATGATGTCATAGACACTCTCCCAGCTTGGAAAGGGTTAAGATGCATCTTGCATTATTATTGCATCCCCTTCCCATTTTATGCATCCTGTGAATGTAGAATGAGTTTTTTTTCCCTGTTTAATTAATTTATTTTGTGGTAGCACATCTATTGTGCAGTCCATGTCACCAAATCCAGTCATAACGATTGTACATCTTCACTGAAGTTTCTTCTGTAAAAGATTTTGTCATAAGGCTGTCATATTGAAACCTCATCACTACTCTCTACATGGTTTATATAATTCATCTACTGTACAAAGACAGTTGTTTTTCAGTACCCATTTTAACAGTGTGATCACACAGAAATCCATAGTGCTGTGACTGGTATGTCTTTCTATAGAATAGCATTGATGCTCTTTTCTTTCTCCAACTGCTTGAGATATGCTGCAGTTAAACAGAAGGTATGACTTAGTGAACCCATACTTTGTAGACTTCATTTCCAGATGATAATCCTTCTTGATTATGTTGCATACTGTTGCTTGAAGTATGTGAATAGCTTTTACCACTGACCTTTATGTTCATGGTTTCTCACCAATTATAAGAATCTGTACTTTGCTTACCATAGCTGGAGCTTGACTAGTTAATAGTCTATTTTTGGATGGTCCTGGTACCTCAGGTTGATCCATGTTCCTTTTTTTTTTTTTTTCAAATGCAGTTGAGTAGAAGGAATATTCTGATCTTTGAAATTCTAAGTCAGTAATCCGAACACATCTATGTTATTTGAGTGTATAAATATTTTGCACCAGAAAGGGCTATTACATACCCTTCCCAAAAATGATCAAATTTTGTTGGCATCACACTACATACAAAACACCAAACAATGTCACAATGTAGTTCTGCTACCTTTTGTTCTACTGCATTTTTATATTTATTGTATTTGCCACGTGTCTTGATGACTTGCATATTAAAAATTGTTTTGTTATAACTTACTCAACCTTCCATAGTCTGTTCTGTTGTGAATTTGTTAAAGCAATTTCAGGACATTATAGATATTAAAATATTAGCTTTAATAGGCAAAGTAATTTTGTACAGGATTACTTATACTGTTAGCTTTACAAAACGCAGGACCCTAAGTTTTATGAGATTACGTGGCTGTGGCATTTTTTGCATAACTTACACATGCCTGCATAATCAGTGTTTGACTGTATAATCAGTCTGAATATCTAAACTTGGTGAAGCTATGTCAGCATTACCAGGATTTAACTTTTGACTTAATTATGATGTAATTTATTTCTTGTTACTTGGCAAATGGTGCCTGCTTGCTAAACTCTGATTAATGGCTTAGCAAAAGACTTCTCAGTATGTTTGTTGCTATTTTATAACAATAAGTGTTAAATTGCATTTGATGGTGGAAATCAATTAATTATGTCTAACATCCTATTATATGTTATTGTTTTAAACTGTTTTTATTTTTGTGCTTAATCAGCAAGTTTATGGTGCATAAAGTAATTCCAATATTTTTGCACATTAAAATTGGGGCCCTAGAAATGTAATTTGTGGAATAACTTTTGTTAGGAATTGTAGGTTTGATAGGAAGAAGCATCATTAACATACTTGCTGTTTAAAACTGTTAGTATTATGGACACTAGTTTCTTTTAAGCACTTAATGTATAAATAGTTTCATGAGGTTTTTGTTCTTTTAGAAAAATATTGAGTTTAATATTTTTCAGCATCTCTTTAAACTACAGTGACTCTTTTATAAATATAATTGTTTTATTTTCACTTTTCACCAACAAAACATGAAGCTTTCCTAGTCTCGTGAATTCTTTTCAGTTCCTCCCTGTTTTGCCGATGTACATTACACACTTTTTTATCATATCACTAGTGTGTTTTTTCTCACAATATATGTCGTAATATTTACTCAGAATAAGACATTAAACTGAATTGTGTTTTAATATTAATCTCAAGCATAATGTATATTAGACACTTTATCATATCACTAGTTTTTTTCCCACAATATATGTCGTAATATTTACTCAGAATAAGACATTAAACTGAATTGTGTTTGAAAATTAATCTCAAGCATAATGTACATTAGACACTTTTTTATCATATCACTAGTGTTTTTTTTCTCACAATATATGTCATAATATTTACTCAGAATAAGACATTAAACTGAATTGTGTTTGAATATTAATCTCAAGCATAACTAGTCAATGCCTGATGTCTTTTCTAGTTTTGATACCTTCTCTATGGAATCCTTTCTGGTGCTTACTTAAATAATTTGAAATTATTATTAAGTACATGTGCTTTTTTTAGTTAATTATTAGCTACTTTTTTTTTACATTCAGAATCCAGCAATTGCTTCCATCTCGCCTAGTAAGGGTCCACAGTCTGGTGGTACTCTTCTCAAAATATGGGGACTTCATATGGATGCTGGCAGTCATGCAGAAGTGTGGATAGGAGGGTTGAAATGCCCGGTGTTAAGGTATGTAGCAAAAATAAAAGTGATGTAAACAAAGTTATATTTTTGTGTAGGAGCATGCTCTGTATGTTGAGATAAAGAAATAACGTGTTATATCAAGGTACTTATTATTATGCAAAGAATGGTTGAAGTATGTAGTTTTGATCATTGTAATGTTTGCTGTAATTCAATAAATGGAAATCAAGTCAAGCTTGCTTTCCTACTTTTTGAATTGATGCAAAGTGACATTTGATGAAACTATTTATAAAGGCTGCCTAGGATAGATATTAAAATGGACATATCTTAAGGACTTTGATTCCACATTTTAACCATATTATCATGAACTTTAATTTTAGGTAATTGTTAACCTTTTCTAACACAGTGGAATAATACTGACCACCTCTGACCTTGCATTAACCCTTTCATCTACTTTGTTGACTTGCATTCAAAATTTTATTGAAGTACTACTTCATAAATTTATGTCATTAACTTTGGTATAAAATTGTAGATTATAATTCAAATTTTAGTACTATACATTACTCAATTTCTTAATTTAAAAGCAAATATTAAAAAAATGCAGATAAACCGCGATTTCTGTGTGTGACGTGGTATATTGAATGCAGAACTGGTTCAAATTAGATGTTTGTGAAGTATAAATACTAAGTCTATAGTTTCGTACGAATTAGAAACTCAAATTGCAGATAATGACAAGCTGGAATATAAAATAAGAGCCTCTTATCTTTTCAGTATGTAAAGATATTGCTCATGTAATAAATCAAACACAGTGGCACCCTGCCCACCTCTTTCCATTTTTGGAAATGCTCTTATATATACTTACGTCTATATATGACATAAA
>NW_013665855.1:457996-468638 GCF_000517525.1 Limulus polyphemus | reverse complement strand
GGGGGGGGGGGGGGGGGGGTGTCTGTGAGCCAGACTAGTTTCTGAGAATTCCACTCCTCATCAGTGACCCTGGACACTACCACCAATGAAATAAAAGTGTATAACACTTAAATACTCCATTTTGATTTTAAATACCTCACTACTATAAAGGCTTGGTTTGGTCTGCTATTTGGTCATTGAGGAGTGGAATTCTCCAAAACTAGTCCGGCTCACAGACCACCCCCCCCCCAGTGAAAGAATAGACCATTCCAAGGTTTTACTTGTTGTTAAACAAATTTAAACAGCTCTATTCAAACATGTGGATTTGCCCTTTGCAATATTTAAGGCAGGAATGTGTTCATGCATTTTATGTACAAGATAGGAAGTCTGGGCCTGTGGATTGCACCTTACTTCTGGTGAATAACTTGGATGATGGTGTCAATAGAAATTGTTGTTGTTTGGAATGTTTTTATAGCGAACAAACAAGGATGGACCACACACACATACTTGATAAGGTTCGTATCTGGTAATTGACCTAACCATGGGAGAGTGGTAATGGCTAACTTTCAAGCCATTTGTTTTCTGGATGAATGAGGAAGAACTCGATATTGCATTAAAACACTTCTTTTTTCGGTAAGCTAGTTATTGACATAGACAGCTACAATTGTAATGTATTTAGCAGCAATGATCATCCCTTCACATACCACCAGCTGTGATTGTCAATCTGCCCATATGGCTCTTCACATCATAATAGAAATACCAACAACATTTGTAGTGGCTTGTGAGTGCTTCAGTAGAAGTTCCTGGGAGGATAGTCATCAAACCAAAGTGCAATCACTTTCACCAAATTGTTTAAGTCTGGAATACATCTTAAAAAAATTACTACTACTGTTGTTGATATGCAGTATATCCTGAAGGGAGAAGTGGCATTGTAGCCCATACTATGAAGGTAACATCTGAATGTATTGAGGCAACTGTACTGCAGTAGTACTGTCTTTATTTGACCTAGGTCATTGTCCATATTTCTTACGGCACAAAGAGTGTTCTGTTGGTTTTGTGTACCAAGGATGTGAAAAAGTGATTGTTTTCTGATGTAACTAGAACTGTATTGCCATTCTATTCAATGCACAGCAGTATTGCAAGTGAACTGGCAGTATCTCATGAATTTTTACCACCATTACTTTGTCAAACTATGTGACTTAGTGAAAATACAGTTTATTCCGGAAATTCTTTCTTTGGAGGTAGTTTGTATTCTGTAGTATTAACCAAGTTGTATCTGTATTTTTACATTGGAGTTTCTTGTATATGATATTATGTAGATGGTCAGTTTTCATTCTCCGGGATGTTGATTTACTTTTGATAGGCTTTGTTCGGAACTTACTGATGTATACACGAATGGCTGTTTGTAGGATATGTATTCATTTTGAATAATCTGTAGAAACATGTGTTGTGAATAACCTGCTAAAGTGCCGAATTTCTTGTTTCTCATACAGCTCTTGTGAACTAATACAAACAAAATAAACTGGGTTTCTCTAGACATTTTCTTTAATGGGTGCTAACTAATTGACTGCTGTAATCAAGCAGATCATTAACTAATAAGTATTTGTGCAACAGTGTAATCCTTTTAGTTATTTTCTTAATAGATTTAAGGGTTATGGTTGTTATTTTCCTTTGTAGTTTTTTAATTGTTATGGTTAACTTTTCTTGTGTTGTTCTTACGATTGAACTAGCATGTTGACGTTAATTTTTCTGTTACAAAGGGTGAATGTGGCTTCCCTCATTATGGTAACCCTCCAGGGAAAGATGGAGTACTGCTCAGAGTAAGTTTTGAGATTTTACATCTTTTGATGTGGAAATGTCTAATAGAATAATGAAGTTTTAATAGAGTTTTGTTGGAAACACATGTCCATTAATTCCAAGAAACTAGTTGAATTTTTTTTTAATGTCTACAGTAAAATTATTGTAATATACTTTATAGGAATAAATGTATATAGTATTTCAGATACTCTTTGGTTATTGATTCTTAAGGTAATAGCATAGTAACACATGCATGTTTTTCTTTTTTACAGCATATTAAAGACATTGTTGGCTGAATTGATAGAAAAGTGTATTGAAGGAAGAGGTCATCCAAAGCTATTGTTCAGAAGGTGAGTTGTATAAAAGTAGCATCATTGTTTATTATTTTTGGTTAATATGTTTGAATTGTTTGTTAACAGTATAGTTGCAGCAATTATATTGTCGTCATGGGCACAAACATTTTTGCAGAAGGCGTGCACACATATGCACATGTTTGTATATACTGTCAATAAAATTTAAAAATTACTACATACAGTTTTTTTATGATGTATTTGTTTGAAATTACATGAAAAATTTACATACATTGATTAAACAAGTGTGCGTATAGAAGATCGGGGAAAAAAGCCAGTTTTAACCACTTATAGTATTAAATCTTTATATATTCCTTAAAAATGTACAAATATACCTAAAGTTGTTTTTTTTTTTTGTTTAAATACCAGTTCTTCAATAGTATATTATATTATGTTTATTTAAGTTTGTTATTATATTATATTATATTCACTGAAGGTGGTGGAATCTGTTTTAAACATTAATTTCTAAAAAAGGTCTTCATTTAGACTGAGTCTAAAAATAAATTTTTGTTATCTGAGGATTCAGTTTATGGCATATTCAGGATGTTTGTAATAGTTCCTTTGTTTGTTGTTAAATGCAAATCTACACAATGTGCTATCTGCTTTGTGCTTACTGTGTCAAATCCTGATTTTTGTGTGTGCGAGATAAACCATCAGACTTATTTTTTAGCCACCAGAAGACTTGTAGTAGTGTCATTGGAAAGTATATACGAAAGAAGTAGATTTCTGCCTTAGAGGAGGTTTTAAAATTTAATATTTTTAATGCAAGAAAACAAAACTGTGCCATAGAACTTTTAAGATTTAGATATTAGTTCTACATGTTTATTGTATGATTAATTAAATGTCTTAGATCTTAGAATGTGAAACTTTGCAACAGTATGTGTTGTACAAGTTCATTTAATTAAATGCTTCTTTTTAAGGTTTTCTGTAATTATTGAACTCATTTTTTTAATGTAGTTATTCTGAAAGTTTAATAGTTTATTTAAAATAGAAGTTGGAACACATTATATTAAGTTTAGTGTGATTGTTGTTTAAGTTTTTGTTTTTTGTGTTTCAAAAATGTATACAAAACAAGAACAGATCATGTAAACATGAATTAGTAAAAAAAATTAAATATAAATGTTAAAACTATGGAGCTTATTATATAGTCTTGTCCATTCTTCTAAACAACTTTGTTTTTCTTTTTTTAGAGCGGAGTCAGTGGCAGAGAAGATGTTGGCCTCATGGTTTACATTTCTTTTGTATAAATTTCTAAGAGTAAGTTTCAAGCCAGTAATTAGCATCAAAATAATTCTTTGGGACAATTATTAAAATTAAAGTTTTAATTGTATATATGCATTTTGAATGTTTTTAAGAAGGTTTCATTTTTGATGTCCTGATACAGGGCTTTTATTTTCTGTACCTATGCAATTTTTAAATTAATTTATGATGTTTGCTTTTATTCGGTGAATTCTAAAACAGTAATATCGATATTTTTTGAATTATTTCTTCATTAACTCGTTCTAAATCATTAATATTACAGTGTTGTATCTGTTTGTTCTTTGATAGGTAAATACATAATTCTGTTAAATGTAGCCTGTTTTTAGATTTTTTTGTAAATGTAATTTAGTAATAGATAAGTTTTAACAAAGACAAAATGACCATTTAAGATAAAATTGATTTAAGGAACCAATCAGAATAGTATACACATCTGTATCAACATGAAGTTTTTTTTTGTTTGTTTTAATAAATGTCCACATCTGAAACAAAACAGAAGAAAAAATGTCAAGTCTATAAAGAAAGATATTTGCATTCTATTTAATTTTTGATTTTATGAAATGTGGCAAAGAAATAATTAGCATGGCATGAATAAAAAGACACACACACACACACACACACACACACACACACACACACACACACACACACACACACACACACACACACACACACACACACACACACACACACAGTTTTTCTTCTTTACCTCTGAAGTATTAAGAAAATTTAGACTGTATGAAAAACTCAAACATCAACACATTGTCTCTAGAAATGTAATTATGAAATTTGCCCTTGATGATTTTTTGAAAAATGCTTTAATATTAATACCAGTTATAAAACCACCGTATCAAGAGTCAAGTTGAGGATCTTTGTCTCTCTGTAGATTGTTTAGATAAATGATGATACTTAACTTACTATCAGAACTGTTGAATGTCAACAAATAATTTCCCATAAAATTCAAATGCCATAATAATATTTATTAGAGAAATATAAGCTTTAAACCACAATTTCTTAAGACAAAATTATGTTGAAGAATATATTTGGTTTATCAAATTTGTGTGACCAACAGTTTCAGTACTGTAAAGTTGAGATGAATAATTTGAGATTTTTGTGATAAGTATCTTCTGACTTTAGTTTGAGAAAGATTTTGATAAAGAGAAAGATTTTGATAAACCTATGATAAGTATTTTTTTTACTTGTAAAGATAAAGGCATTTCATATGTGCATGAAGTTAATGTAATTTTCACAAACAGTATTATTTTGGCATCCCTTGTGCCAGTGTTCCTTCTAAGTTGTGAGCATCTGTAGCAGTACAAGAATCTGGCAGGTACCATGTATCAAAAACAACAGGTTGCTTGCAAGTTAGTTAGTTGGTAATAGTTTTGTATGGAAGACATAGGCCTACAGTTTGAACAATGCCATGTCCAAATGTAAGGCAAAAGTACAGGTTCTAGTAGTTGCTAAGAAAAGTGATGGACAGAGAACAACCTAGTATAAAGACAAATGAGAGAGAAAATTGTTTTGAGCACTAAATGATGGTACTGTTTGGAGAGATTAAGACACGTATTGTTTTTCTCTCGTGATAATTCTAGTGAAACATTGGACCATATTAAATAATCAAGAATATATATGAGCATTAATAGTGAAAGTATTGTATGTTGTTTTGTAAGACCTGTGTATATCATGTAGGAGTGTGCAGGAGAGTCCTTATTTCTCCTTTATCGAGCCATTAAACAGCAGGTGGACAAAGGTCCTGTTGATGCCATCACCAGTGAAGCTCGATATTCTCTTTCTGAAGAAAAGTTGATACGTCAGTCCATAGAATATAAATGTCTGGTGAGTATGAATAATAGCCTCTTTTTTTTTCCATTGTGAGTTGAAAGTAAGTATCGTACATGTTTAAACAAAACAGGAGGACATTTTTATGTTGTAATTTTAGTCCTCTGGTGGGACAGCCATTGTGGCTTTGCTCTAAGAGAAACAAATGTAATTTATGAGCAGAATTTTCTTCAATTTTTATGGTAAACATAATAGACTTAATTTCCAAATATTTTTGTTCAAAGCATACAGTTATAATGATTAGTTGTTAGTACAAAACAATATATATAAAATATGTGTTAATTCCTGAAAAGTTTTTATGATGCTTCTTGATTCTTTGTGAATATAGTATAACTGTTTTCAGTTTTGTTAAAAGAACTCTCTGTAGAACATCTGAGCTGCAATCCTTGATGTTTATCAGTTCATAAGAAAATAATATTTGAATTAAATTATGTGATGGTCATCAGTATGCATTTATAGCTCATTTAAAATACTTTGTGATATTTATCAGTTTCTAAGGAAAACTCTCAGGAAAATATTTAAAATACTGATTTTGATATTCATCAGATTACAAAGATGACCTCTAGGAGAAGTAGAGCATTTGAATTATTGTTTTTGACCTATGTGTGCAAGGAAAGATTTCAGGAGAATGTTTGAATTGTTGTTTTTGACCAATGTTTGCAAGGAAAGATTCCAGGAGAATGTTTGAATTGTTGTTTTTGACCAATGTTTGCAAGGAAAGATTCCAGAGAATGTTTGAATTGTTGTTTTTGACCACTGTTTGCAAGGAAAGTTTCCAGGAGAATGTTTGAATTGGTGTTTTTGATCACTGTTTGCAAGGAAAGATTTCAGGGGAATGTTTGAATTACTGTTTTTCATATCAGTTTAAAAGGAAACTTCTCTTTAGAGTAGTTAGTTTCTTGATCTTAGTACTTTTCCATATGAAAGGATAGCATCTTGTAGAAGTTACATTATTCTTGATGTTTATTAGTTTAAAACAAAGGTTTTGTAGAACATTTTATTATTGTTTTTACTGTAATCTCTAGGATGTTTGAGTAACTACTTTATGTATTCATAGGAATAGGGTTAGGAAATCATGTAGTTTATAACTTTTATATTATATATCCTTCCTCTAGTTAGTCACATTCTAACTCTTCCAGCATACATTTTCATCTTATGATTGGTTAAAAGTGCTTTAATTTTTCCTTTTCCAAAGCTTTTATCTACTCTTTTATATCATTTTAATTTAGAGTGTATACTCTTTGTGTTCATGAAAAATAGAAAGTGCAACATTGTGTTTCCACTGTATGAACTTTTTGTGTAACATCCCTCTCGGCTGTAATTTGTGTTATCTATTCATAGATGTTATTAACTAAAAAGTTTTAATTTAATAGGTTCCTATCAGCATCAGATTGTTTTGTGCACTCAACAATATAGTTGTTTTGTTTGTTAAAAAAAAAATTATTTCTATATTCTAGACAATGTACGAGTGCTTACAAAAAAAGACTAATCACACTCAAGAAAAAAAAATTATTCAAACCCAACAATTCAGCTTGTACCTTTCTCAAAGACTACAGCATCACAAATACAAACTGAACTTTACCCTTGAGAAAGGTACAAGCTGAAACATCAGGTTTGAGTAAAATAATTTTTTACTGGAGTGTGATTAGTCTTTTTTTTTTGTAAACAGGATTTCAATCCTCTAGTCTTCTGCCAAGTTTAAAAACTGATACGGTTTATGAGTTTATATAATACTGGGGAAACATGTATGTTTAATATAGTTATAATCCATTTGATCCTGATTTTAACTGTATATAAACAGAACTTTTCTTGTTTTAAGAATAACATAACTATGTGAATAGTTATTCAGGATAAGCACAAATATAACTTGTGCATTTCAAGAAGTTTTATGGCTGTGCTGGTTTAAAAAAAAAAAGTATGAACAAATGTATTTGTATTTCAGACTGTGTTTGTGTCCCTCTCACCTCAGACGGTATATGTGGCTGGATTGGAGCCTCCAGGTGAGAATATTGAAACTCCAGTGAAGGTCTTAGACTGTGATACAATTTCACAAGTTAAAGAAAAAGCCTTGGATGCAATTTACAAAAGCACTCCCTACTCTCAGAGGCCAAGTAAAGATGATCTGGATCTAGGTAAATTACCCATAGTTTGTTGTTATTGGATAACCAAGCATTTCTCTGTTAATTGTCATTATTGTTATCAAGATTATACGAGTTTATCTATAGACTTTTTTTAAATAAACAAGTAGATGCATACCAATATTTTTAAGGATTACTTTCCTTATGGGAATTTAAGTATATTATCTTAAAATAAATGGGTAAATAAAATAATAAAAATGAATTCTGTTCAGTGACATCCATGAAATACTGATAAAGATTTTTAAAAATTGTATATATTGTTTTATTGTGTCTAATTTAGTATAGTGTGTTATATAGTGCATGTGTACTACTTCTAAAAGGAAGAGTGGGGGTCATTGTATAACAGTGATTGTAAATATTACCTGGAAAAATGCTTGAAAGAACTGTAATAGTTATATGAAAGGTAGATATTAAATATGTATTTGTGATCATTTTGTAAAAATGCATGACTTTAGAATATCTATAAATACAAAGGAAACATTTGTAAACTACACAGGGAAAGACTAATATATTAAAATGTTAAGTGATTGAATCTTTTAAATGTGAAGTTGACATGATATTGAAATCATATTGTTGTTTTTGTATGTGAAGAAGTTGCTAATTTAGTTCCTTGTGACATAATGTAGAATGGAGAACTGGCACGCGTGGAAGACTCACTCTGTCTGATGAGGATTCAACATCGAGGCTGGAAAATGAATGGAAACGATTAAACACACTCAGCCACTACAAGGTAGACATAAAATGTTTTAATACAGTCTTTTTGAAAAGTTTAGTAATTTTTTGTTTTAAATTACTTGCCTTAATTTATTATATATTCAACTACAAGAAATAAGTTGTACTGTTTTTTTTTGTTTTTTTTGTTGTTGTTGTTGTTGTTGTTATTGGACCTTTTTTAATTCCGGTACCTTTTTTAATTAGGTACAATAATTAATTTTTACTTAGCACTTTTAGTTAGTAATTCGTTTTTTTTGTGTTAAAACAAAGTGTAAAGAATGGGTACAGGATTACATTTATCTTTATTCTCATTTAACTAACATTTGTTATATACAGAGCTTTCTCTAGGCTTCAGAGTCCAAAGGGATTCTTATTTTAATATTTTGAAGGTTCACAGAAGTAGGGTCCATATGCCCAGCATAGCAAGGTGCACCATTTGAACAGATGAATGCTGTTGATTAGATGTGGTGTAGCAAAGGATTGAATATTATAACTGTACATTAGTACAGTATTTTTAAACACTTCGATATTTCTGCTTGTATTTTGTGGAGTGAGGTTACCATACCAAGGGCACACTGTTAATGAAAATTTTTGGATATCTAAATGGTAGGAATAGCAGATTGATAAGTAAGAAATAGCAAAGATTAATAAATTAATACAGTTAACTTAGTTTAATAAATCAATTTCTATTGATGGACTCTTGAAGCTGGTCAAAAATTGTATGAAACTTCTGGTCTTTAGGCATGCCACATCATTTTCCTTTTTTTAGTATTAGGAAGATTGTAGGTTACATTTTGCTTCATTTCCATACATTTTTGTCTTAAGTGCAATAATTATTATTGTTGAATAATTAATGAACTTCTAGGTTGAGACTTGGTGAAGTGTTAATCACATATCACCAAATAAATAAAACAAAATTTCTAGTAACTACTTTTTGTTAGTGGTTAATTATAAACTTAGAATAAAAGATTGGCTCAGATATGCTGCAAATTGTATTCAATATTATAGGAAATAAAGACAAATGGTCTTGCTTATTGGCATGGTTTTAACAAGATTCATAATTAAAGAAAATACTGCAGGATTGAACTAGATATGTTAAAGATGTTTGTTGTTTGTATTGAAAGGTGCCAGATGGAGCTGTTCTCACGCTTATTCCAAAACAAGCTTCCTTGTACAATCTTTCTATCATGACTGACAGAAATGATAGATCTCATAAATATGGTAAGTTCTTGAAAAGGCACTGATTATATTTTATAGCTAGTGCAAAACATGTCAAGTTTTCTTTGTTCTAGTTTAAAAATTAACTTCTTCAAGACTCATCTCCCACTTATTCATGGTTTAACAGGTTTAGGCTACATTGTTTTCGTTTTTTGTAGCTTAAATTTAGCTTGGTTTCCATACCTTTTTGTCTTAAGTGCAATAATTATTTAGCAAATTGTTTTTCAGTTATACATTGTCGGTAGTTGTAAATATTTTTTCTCATATGGGATTATCAGGACTAAAAATTAATAATAGCTTTTGGTATTTAGCTTGTGCCAAACATGAAGTTGTTACTCCTGATTTTTTAACATTTTTTTTTACTTTGTTTTGCAAGATTTTAACACTGTACTGTTACACAAGTTTAATAAACTATCCACTCACATATACTACCTTGTAAAGTAACTACTGACAGTGTCAAGAAAATGAATGTTTATGTACTGTGTATGTTAGGTTCTTGAAGTAAATGTCCAATATAGTGATTCAGGCTAGCTAGGCTATGATCATTGTTAATATAAATCTGAGAGGATTGGAAAGAAAAACCACTCCCTTTGATAAATACCTCCTTTCAGTATATAAATTGAAATTAATGAGAAAAACCTTGTGGGTTTGTAGTAAGAACATAGTTCTAAGCAAGTGAATGGGTGATTTCAGATGCATATGATTTATTTCATAATTATATTAATAAATCTTTTGAAGAGATATGTGTACTTAATGTATATACTTAATGTTCAATAGATGTTTGCTATTTTGTGTTACTAACAGTGTAATTAGGATATTAGTAAATGTGAACAAAGTATAATTATTCTATGCTTGAAGAAGTAGAACAAGATGTCATTTGTGTAGCTTTTAACAAATACAGGTAAGAATAAAAGGGTGCCAAATGAACGTGTTTCTGTGAAGAGCTTCCAAGAAAACGTACACCCTGAATGTTTGGTCCCATTATGATGTGGGCCATTCTTCGTTGGTTTACAATTTTTGCCAGGCATTGCACTGTAAACAGCTGCTGCAAGAATTTTCGGGGATACTATATTCTCCACATGATATAGCACCTTTATTCCACAGATGATGGTGTTATACAACACATTATGAACCTGTCATCACTCAAAGAGGAATTGCAGTGAGATTTTATGTGCTTAAAAAGTATATAATTATCTGCCTGGGCTTAGTTTTACATCCTTTTGTCAAGTTGAATAGTCGTGAGGTATTCTGGAAACCAGGCTTCAATATATATATATATATATATATATATATATATAATAAAACAACACACACACACACACACACACACTACACTACTACTACTAC
>NW_013665855.1:453397-456996 GCF_000517525.1 Limulus polyphemus | reverse complement strand
ATCATCGATAAGAATGGAGACTGTTTCATTTAATAAATGTTTTGTTTTGATATATAAGTTGTTCAGGTTTTTTCATCTAAATAAAAGGGACATTAATTTCTTAACGACCTAATAAATATATACATACATACATACATAGAATTTTCTTGAAATTATAAGTGTTTTGAGAAATAAAATAAACTTGAAAGTTAACATGTAGCTCTCAGTTTTTATATTAAAAAAATAACTGAATTATTTTTAAATTAACACTTCTCTACATATTTAGATAACTGTGTTGGAATTTTCATCAACTTCCAGTACAAGTTCCATGAGGGTAGATACCTTGTAAAGTTGCACAGAAATGTAAAATTGTCTTGGATTATCTCAAGAACCAAATTAGATTTAGTGTTTGTGGTTTTTGTTATGTTTTGAATTTAATAACCAAAGTTGTTTAAATATTAAGTATTATTCATAGATTTGTCTGTCAATTTAAATATAGTTGAAAAAAGGGGGTATCTTATGTATTGTATATAGGTTATTGTGGGTAGCCTTTACAACTCGCTTATTTTGATAATAGGAGACATTTTTAAGTATTTCTTAAACTTTCCAACAATTTGAACTTGTCAGTCGATACTAAAATCAATTTAATTTTTCTTACAACTTAGTTGTAGAGTAAAAATTTATTTCTACTATGTTTATACCAATCACAAAAATGGTCTTTACAAATGAGTATTTGTTTAACAGAAACGTTAAACTTTCCTCTACGAACTAGTCCTCCTCACAGTCGTGCAACATCCCCTCTTGATCACGATCCAGAAACAGGATACAAACTCTGGCACTTAGTAAGTAAATATTTGTGTTTTAAGCTTTTTTATCTCTTGCAGTTGATAAATTTGGTACATCCATTTTAATACACAAGTCAAGTGTATAGCATTTACGTTTTTTAGAATAAAGCTCTTACATAGCGATGTATCATAGTTGGACAGAATATACATAGTTTTCACATTTTTTAACAGGTTTTTGACATTTATTAAATCAACAGTTTTTGTAAAATGCAGTGCTTTTCACAGACTTATGAAAAGATTAAAAACGTAATTGTTCATTCACAAACATTTGTCATTTGTATCATAGTTGGACAGAATATACATAGTTTTCACATTTTTTAACAGGTTTTTGACATTTATTAAATCAACAGTTTTTGTAAAATGCAGTGCTTTTCACAGACTTATGAAAAGATTAAAAACGTAATTGTTCATTCACAAACATTTGTCAAAATTTCTTAATGCATTGTTACTAAACCATTATTCTTGGATTTGTTGATGGGCTTGAAGTTTGCAGAAAGTAACTTCAACTGTTCACGTCTACAGTCTGCTTTAATGTAAGATTGTCTGCAAAGCTACAATCCACCTCAAATTCAAAACAAAATACTTGAAAAAGTATTATGTATAGTATGTTAGTAAAAAAAAAAACTTTTAGGGTGTTTTAAAGCTATTTTCCTTGTTTCTGAAGGTTAAACATCATAGTACAGAACCTAAGGAAGGGGACAGGGGGCACAAAATGGTGTCTGAGATTTACCTTACTCGTCTCCTGGCTACTAAGGTAAGTTTGTGGTCATCTTAAAATGTGATACTGTCTTAGATTCCTATTCTTCAATTTTAAAGTTTTAATAACATGATGTAAATTCTTTCTTTGAGCTGAAATCAGATGATCTGATTATAAACATACAAATTCCTTGCATGTAAAAAAAGTGGCTCACTTTTGAACACTTCAACTTAAGTTTTTCAGGAAGACAACATATAAAAGTTTTATGTTTCGTCTTGTTGACAGTTAGAAAAAATTAAGTTTTTTAAAAGACAGCCTTCCAGAAAAATTACAAATTGATCATTTTGTTGGCATAATTAATTTGAACAAAGAAAATGCAGCTAAAATCAGTTAAAACACTCACTTCATTTTAAGCATATTGCAATACCTTGAATCAAATCACTATTTGCATTTCATTCAACTGTCATAGCTAGTGTGTATGAAAAGTCAACTTACATCTTACAGAAATTAACATGACTTTTTGTGTAAAGGTAACTTTATAACTTATTTAATTAAATAACTGTTTTTCAGTTCTGATGGGAAGTAAATAGTGATCTTTAATAATAATAAAAAATGTTTTTGTAACATCTTCAAATCAATTTACTGAAATACTTTCTTAAATCTTTAGGGCACATTGCAAAAATTTGTTGATGATCTGTTTGAGACCATCTTCAGCACAGCTCACAGAGGAAGCACACTGCCAATTGCCATAAAGTACATGTTTGACTTCTTGGATGATCAAGCACTAGACCATGGGATATCTGATGATGAAGTTGTACACACGTGGAAGTCCAACAGGTCAGTTTTTTAATGAAACTGTTAAACATCATGCACGTTTTTTAGTATTCACTATATCAACATCTTGTTAATTCTTCTCTGTCCTTACCCTGTAGAAATTTACATCTTGTAATGAGCTCTCGTTATGGTTTGCAATCAAATTCTACCTATTGTAGAAATATTTTGGTAACATTATGGGTTTTGATTTACTGTTTTTATTAATGTTTTCCACCTGCCATCTTACCTTTACAGCCAAAAAATAGTTCTACAATTTGACCAGAAATACTGCCAATGATAAATTTAATCTGGCGTGTTTAAAGAAAGGTTGACTGTAGTTATGTCACTGATAGCATCTGTATGCAGCCTGACATTTCTGCTGTATCAAAATGTATTTTGCTTCACAATGGCAAAAAATATTTACATTATTTTGCTCAGCTTTATATTTGTGTGGATAAATTTTTGAATATTTGAATTAATTTTTGAATTGTATTAGTTTTGGCTGTAAGAGTAAAAATCGAGTAATTGTAGGTAACAATATGCAGTTATTCTAGAAAGAAAAAAGGAAATTTTTATTTATTTAATTTTTTTTGTTGTTGTTGTTAACAGTTGGTTAAATGTACCAAGAATGTATAGTCTTAAGCCAGAGAAAATAACAGATGAAATATAAAGTTTTAATGAAAAGAAATTTAGGATGTTCTAAAGGTTATGGAAGTAGAAATGGAAAAAAGTATTTTTAAACTTAACATGAAAATCATCTTGCACTCAGACTAGTCACTCTGATTTCATAAATTCAGACAATTTTTTTGTAAAAACTCTTAACTAAATAATCTAATTTTGAATGTACAAAAGATTTGTAATGTTTACTACAAGTTTGTCCAATTTTGTGAAGATACATTTACTATTATATTAAAAGTTATAGTATGTACTAGACCACCCGTGACCCGTTGGGTCACCCACTATTCAGAGTTTTTGAAAAATTCCAGCTAATTTCAATATTGCGTTGAAATTAAGGTTTATTTTGAGATAATTTAAATATATATTTCAATCCATTCGTGTTATTCATAACTCAAGAAAAGATATTTGATTGTTGATCGGGAGTAAAAGGAAAGACCATTTCATTTTTCAAAAAAGTGAAGTCAGAGTTTTCAGGTATAGTGATGAATTAGTTCATTATGTTGTGGTCTTTCCTCTTAAACCTTCTACAAATAAGAAACAATAACACTTTATTTGTTCATCGAATTAACTACCATAACCAAGGCACA
>NW_013665855.1:446579-452613 GCF_000517525.1 Limulus polyphemus | reverse complement strand
ATAAATTATGCCTTTTTGTTCTAGAATGACATAAAATTATTACAAAAAAAACCACAAATGTTTAGACTAAGTAGCTTAAATGTCATAACATTATACATTTATATATATTGATCTTTCAGCCATGCCTGGTTAACAGTACAGAAGCTACAATGATGGGGAGTACTTGTCCTCATGTTACCATATACAATAATATAAAACTGACCTTTACAAAATGACCTGTCTTGGCTGTGTTTTAATGGACTAATATTTTGTAAAATAGTCACATTTCAATTATTATATATAATTATGTATATAGATTATCACTATTTACAATTAAGTTCTTAAACTTATTTTTCTTAAACCATAGAATAGTAAATAAAGAAGTAAAGCAAACCATTATCTCTTCTAGTTATGACCTTTTTACTCAGTTGCTGCTTATCATAAAATTTGCATTTGGAGGATGTGAAATGAAAATTTTTTAGGTTTTAAATATGTATTTGAAATAACCAAAAAATCATAAATTACTATATCAATACATTAGAATTTCACTATAATTTATCATGCTTGGTCATTAAGTTGTATTTGGGAAAGAAAAAAAGGAATTTCAAGCAGACTAAAGACTCACCAGCTTGAAGATTTGTATTGAAAGAACAATGTGACATCGTAATACTTGTAAATGGCTGAGAAAGCCACTAGGGGGACATTCTGAGATTTTGATTGGTTATTCACATGTCATAGACAGAAGTAAGTGTATATAGGGGAGCATTTTCAAAAATGGGAGAAGATGAGTGGGGCCACTGTTTGATTTAGTACATCAGCAATATCTCGGCAAATGGATAAGATAGGAGGTTATTTTATATTCTAGCTTGTTAATATAGGTAATTTGAATTCCTAATTTGAACGAAACTATAGACTTTGTATTTTGACATAACAAATATCTAATTTGAACCAGTGCTGCATTCAACATACCACGTGACACTCAAAAATCGATGTTTAACTGTGTTTTTTGAATATTTACTTTTAAATTAATAAATTATATAATGTCTAATACTAAAATTTGAATTATAATCTACAGTTTAATACCAAACGTATTGACAAAAATTCATAAAATTGAAGTTGAATAAAATTTTGAATGCAAGTCAACAAATGCGATGACCTGCCTTTGACCCGTGACCCGTGTGGAAAAGGATAACCAGTGATGTGGGCAGTGCTAGTCACTATAGGTAAATCTGATGTTTCCACATTACTAAACAGGACCTAAAGTGGGTTTGTTGACAAGAATACATCTTGAGGGAGTAAAATCTCTTAATCAATTCAAAAGTTTTGTAGAAGACAACATTTTCAGTGTCCAAATGCAAGTATGCATACTTTGTTTTGTGTCTTTGATTTAGTAAAGAATATTTTCATTGTGTATCAACATTGTGTCCAGTCTCTCTATTTATTTTTTTTTAAACTCATCATTGTTTTTGAATTTATCCTGCTGGTCTTCCCATTATAAAGTGAACCTACCTAATATGCTTTGAAGAAATCTTATAACTCTAAATGTACTGCAGAGTCGGTAGAAGAAGAAATTTTGGTGCATTGACCACAGGATTTTATTACAAAGTCTTCTGTTTTCATTAACATACATACTGCCCTTACTCAAAAAGTTCTTGAGTAATATAAATTTAAGAATGCTTCTTACTGAAAGAATGGCATTTTCTGTTTGTAGAAGTGCTCATGACAGTAGAGAAAGGTATTTGCACGAGAAAGGTGTTTAGTCTAGAAGTACTCTCCTGGACAAGACTTTTACATGTTGCAAAGGTCTCTGATGTTTGTCTCTATGCAGCCACAGACTCGAGATGATCAGCTAACATTTGGTTTACCAAAAATGGCAGATCCTGCATTAATCCTAAGAGTTGATCTTGACACAAGGTAAGCACAGACGAATGAGGAGTGAGTAACATCTAATGAGGCTGAGATATTGGGTTTTCCTACAAGCCAGAGTAACACAATCCCAGCCAAGAAAGACTGGGTGTGTTGCTGGTGGATGACTTCTACAGGCAGAGCTGTTTCTCTGGCATGTTAGACAGCAGGCAACAGTAGGAAAAGATTATAAGGCAGTTGTGAACAGGGAGGCAACCATGGATAGTGAGGAATCTAGGGGTCGTGCAGAGCATCAGGATGAGCTGCCAAGAACAAGTTATCACTGTGCCACCCAAAGCCAGAGATCAACTTGTTATCTGAGCATCAGAGTCCCTGAGGATATCTATTATACAACACCCATTATTGTGGCAAATCTCAGCTGGACATTCACCAAGAATCTGCAAGGAAGAAGCTTTGGCCAACACCACAGGTTTCAGTGACTATGAGAGAAGCCAATCTGACTTTACCCTTCATGTTCAAAGTTGAAAAGAAGGAAGATCTGTATTGTTTTCTAAAGCATTTCAGAAAAAAATTTCTTGGAAGAGCTAGATCTCAGGAGAAGGAAATTCAATGCCTGGGCTTAGACAGTCCAGCCCTAGATTCCATTGAGCGTTGAGACTAAGAACAAGAAGATTGTGACATAGTCATGACTGAGTTGTACTGTCATTTTCACCCAGTGGAGAGCTTTTACCTATTTTACCTTCATAACAAAAACAAAATTGAAAAGAAATAGAAAACTAGAACATCAACCACAATAATTAAAAATTTAGTCCCAAGGCAGAACTCTTTAGAAACATGGATTTTGCACTTGTTTGAATGTAATGCTGATTGGCCAGGTATCATTCATTCAAAATGAATGAAAACCACATATGTTATACCTTTAAGACTTTTGAGCATTATTCATGTTTTAGACTGGCATTCTTGTTTTATATCATTTAGAGTTGGCACCTCTACAGATGTGTGATTATTTTTAATAACAGATAAAGTCCTGAACACTTACATTTACTTTAGTACACAATTTGAGCTCTCGTAGCATTTGACTAAATAAAAATAAAACTTTTTTTCTGTGAACCACATCCCAGAGAATGTATATGTGTGGTAAAAGCTGTTGCATGAGGAATAACAATCTTTGTACAAAGTTTGAAGGTGGTATTGTTTATGGCCAGGAGAATGTCTTGGAGTCTAAACCAATTAAGACAAAGGGTAGTATTTGAAGTATCTAATAATTGGTGATCTCGTATTACAAATTTCTCAATTTAGGCAACTGTAATGTATCTAGAAGAAAAATTATATTCAGAGGTGCTCATGATGTGTTTCTTTGCAGGAGTGGCTCCCCCACTCCCACTCAGTGGTAATTCTGAGGGCTTGATGCTAAAAATTAAGTTTTGTGTGGGTACAGCACAGATAGTCCATTGTGTTGCATTGCACTTACCAACAATAAACAAAACAATTATTTGTGAAAAAAAGGAAATTGAGTTTAAAAAAAAAATCATTTTGTAGATTTTAAGGGCCTTTTAGAGAAAAAGATTAATCAAGTTAAAAAATCAAATTTAAATCTAATTTTCAGGAATTATGAAGAAATAAATTCTCATTATATAAGTTTTACATGTGTAAAAGCTTATCCTTCCAAGTTTTACAAAATTTGCAGAGGATGAACAAACTTGACATTATCTATTCTGCACACACGTAGGCCATTTTGATTTGGTGAGAAAGGTTTTTTGTCTTGTAATATGTACATGTGTGTGTATGTCTAGAAAACAGTTTTGTAATGCTATAAAATTGTTAATTTTGTAAAGTGTGTGGAAACTTTTTGGATGTCAATTTAAAAAGTATTCTGTGCTATGCAGTTATTGCATACAGCTTGTATCAAACAACACTCCCATTGCCTAAGTACCTCTATGATTTTTTTTTATTATTATTTCTCAAAATACTAGCTAAAAGCAAAATTCAGTGTTTCTTTGTGTCTTTAAAATGATTAGGTCATAATGTATCCATGTGTATTGCTTATTAATTGTTAGTGAGAGATAGGTGTAAAAAATAACAATTTATCAGTTTCCTTAAAAATAGTAATGGGCAAATTTCTAGTGCTACATAATCTTAGAAAATTAAATGAGTTATCATTTCATGGTCCAACCTCTCCCCCCATTTTTTTCTGATGGATAAATTAATACATATATTATAAGTTATAAAACAGGTATGTAGATTTTAAAATGTAAAAATATTGCATTGAAAATGTGACTAAAGCTATTGTCAGTAATTTGAGAGACACACACACACTAGTATTGTGATTAAATATAATACATAGCCTGATACATGTGTGCTTTCCCCACTAGTAACTGAGTGATATTCTCTATCTTTTCAGTCTTCCACTGAGATTTTGGGTAAATCTGCTGAAGAATCCAAACTTTGTTTTTGACATTCCTCGTTCAAACATAGTTGACTCTTGCCTGTCTGTAGTGGCTCAAACTTTTATGGATGCATGCTCGACTTCTGACCACCGGCTAGGCAAGGATTCCCCCAGCAGCAAGCTTCTTTATGCCAAAGACATTCCTATGTACAAAGATTGGGTGGAAAGGTAAAGAATTCTGAAGTTACATAACATTTATCCAAGTAGTTTGACTTTGCTTCAAGAGATTAAGTATAATTATAATCCATTGATTTTAGGATGCAACCTTTACATTTGTGTGTGAAATATTATAATAGATGAAAAATTTTGTAATATGTTAGCTTATGATATTTTGACAGTTTCTCTTATTTTACAGATATTACAAAGATATAAAAAAGATGTCTGCAATTAGTGATCAGGATATGAATGCCATGTTAGCAGAAGAGTCAAGGGTAAGACTTCTTTACAAGCAAACTATTTACTTTTGTAATAAATTTTAAACTCCGCTTTAGTATTTACAGTGTCTTTTACTGTAAAACTTTACTTTTTTTTATCGTTATGAACAAAATAGACAATACATCTCGGAAGTTACTAATGGTGAAAGCACGCGTGTATCAGGCTATGTATTATATTTAATCACAATACTTATTTTATTGTCCTGTGAATTGTGCTTTGTCGTATATAGTGTGACACAATTCATCCATAAACTACCAGTATTTTTATAATGAAAAACAACCATATCTACTGAATTTCTCCTGCTTGAAAAATTTGGTAGAAGTTTATTCATGCTCATACTGTCTTATCTTTTATTAGTACAGCCTTGCAAAAGTCCAGTCACCAGTTGAGCCATTAGTAATTAGTTTTTAGAGTGGTGACCAAAATTAAATTGTGAGGAATAATGGTGAGAATTGGTTATTGGTAAAACATGTAACTATCAGAGTTGTTTGTAAATCTTGATTTTAATGAATATTACTGAACATAACCTTTATTAAAGGGAATTTTCCTAATTAGTCTGACTTTTGCTGCTTTGAGATTCAGGATTTCCTGCCATGATAGTATGACCATAGATTCCTGTAATCTTGACCATGATGGTATGACCATAGAATCCTGTAATCTTGACCATGATGGTATGACCATAGAATCCTGTAATAGTATGACCATAGAATCTTATAACCTTGAATATGGATTGACATTCCTTATAACAAGCCAAATGCATGTGCTCATGCATATGGTAGCAAAATGTCCTCTTGAAATCATGCATAATTAATACATTGGAGAGAATAAAGAATTTCAATTTGGAGGGTAGTTTCATTTCTGCAGCCTAAAACATTTCTAAATTAAATGGGTTTTTTTTCATTTGGTTGTTACAATTAGTTAATAATCAGTCATGAAAATACTAATGAAGTGCTTGGTTGAAGCTACAAGATGACCAGGTACAGATATAATCAATAATTGCACACACCACTAGTGAGCCATATTTTCTTTTGAAAAAACAAAAAAACACGAGGGTGACTGTTGAATATGGTGGCTTTCACTGCTTCTGCAAGTGTGTTGGATATAATGTCACTAATAACCCACACTAGCAAATATTTGCAATTTTACCAGCTGCGGTAATTAAACATAAATTATTACTCACCCTTCCTTGTATGTATTTGATATTGATATTGTCACTAATAACCCACACTAGCAAATATTTGCAATTTTACCAGCTGCGGTAATTAAACATAAATTATTACTCACCCTTCCTTGTATGTATTTGATATT
>NW_013665855.1:439595-446402 GCF_000517525.1 Limulus polyphemus | reverse complement strand
TTGATATTGTCACTAATAACCCACACTAGCAAATATTTGCAATTTTACCAGCTGCGGTAATTAAACATAACTCACCCTTCCATGTATGTATTTGATATTGATATTGTCACTAATAACCCACACTAGCAAATATTTGCAATTTTACCAGCTGCGGTAATTAAACATAAATTATTACTCACCCTTCCTTGTATGTATTTGATATTGATATTGTCACTAATAACCCACACTAGCAAATATTTGCAATTTTACCAGCTGCGGTAATTAAACATAAATTATTACTCACCCTTCCTTGTATGTATTTGATATTGATTTTAAATATTTATTATACAGATCAGAATTTAGTTGGGAAAAGTAAATGAAAAGTTATTCATTAAAATTTCATTGCATGATTCATCAGAGCTTGGTACCAGGACTTATTTTAATGCTGATACTCATTACTGGGACTTGTTTGATCTGCTTTTCATCCAACCTGCATGCATTTCATCGTACTGTCAGAAAACAGACATGTCAAGTCTTGCAGAATCTAAACAATCCATAAATGTTCATCATATGAGCCATTAAATAACCTAAAAACTTTAGTTCTTATTAACAATAAGGTTGTGAAAAGTTATTTAGCAACTTCAATGTTGTTGTATGATTGGTCAATAATAATAATTATATACAAATGACGTTTTATTGGCTGATGTGCTGTGATCAGCCCCACCCCTGGTATTAGTGCATATATCTTTTGTCATTCAACAGAATGAGAAGCAAAAAACAAGATGTATCTAATGTAAGTTTACAGTTGTGCAATTTTTAATTTAATCGCTTGTTTGATATATATTTGTTTGTTTAAAACCATCAAACAATGATTGTATGTATTTTCCTATTATAAATTATACATATGAGCAATATGTATAATTAAGATTATGCACATATGAGTACTGGCACTTTGTGGTTGAAAATGTCACTCCTTCACATAACACAGGGTATTGTATTGATGTGTTGACAAGGCTTCTTGAACAAAATTCACCCAACAGCAATGTGTTAGTAAGCATCAGGTCTGGATCATGTATATTAAGTTCTCTTGCTGGCTACCAGATGTCTTAAAAAATCTTCTGCAAGATTGGTTCAGCAAACACTATTTTTAATCTACACTTAGTGCTTAATATGTCTTTAAAGAAAAAACGTTTATCTGTTGTCATCTCTTCTATATGTAGCTAAAAATTATACTTGAAAGACCATTATTTTTATGTGAAATATTCTTTGTAATGTGAAGTTACACTTAAGAGGAAACACCCATTCCCTTAAAATATTTTTAGGGCTAGCTAGGCCGTAGTATTTGATGTACTTAGGTACCATTTTGTTCCTTTTTTGTATGTTGTTATACATTAATTTTAATTTATTAATATATAATTTCAACAAGGTGTCATTTCTTCATAAAATGTTTTCTATTTTAGTATTATCATTGATCAGTTTCTGTAAGTTGTTAGATGGATTAAACCTATTTCTAGGGCTAGAAAATGTTTTTAAGATGACATCTTAGAAGGTCAGCAGTCTTTAAATTGCTTACTGGATTCCAATTTTAGTGTGAAATATAGAAACTTTACTCTGTGTACAAATTTGTAGATAAATATTTTTTTAAAACCTCTATTTCAGCAACATGCCCACGAGTTCAACACTAACGTGGCTCTTTATGAACTTTATACATATGCCATCAAGTACAATGAGCAGGTAAGTAAGAAAAAAACAACAGTAGTTTCCTTTTATCTATTTACCAGTCAGTGCAGAAATCCTGAATAAATAAATCATAATTTATTTTAACTGAAAGGATAATTCATTTTTATTAACAAACAGCTGTTAGTTTCAACTAACTATTTTAAAACCTCGTTGCATGTGTTTTTAAAATTTAAACAAATGGAATATTTTAAACTTTACAGTGAAGTTTCACTAAGTACCAGAAATTTTAAGCAACCTACATAGATTTAAATACTTTGCTCCACAAAGACAAAACAAACAGACTGATAATGGTTTTAAAGTCGTAGATGTTCAGGGTATCTTAGTTACAAACTGTGCCTATTTATATGTAAAAACAGGGTTATCTTGTAATCAAGTTTAGCTAACTAATAATGTAGTATATGTGTTGTGTATGTAATGCCTTGTGATGTATGTAACTCAGTGAGGTGAAGCACGTTTAAGATTAGGGACCCACATAAAAGAAAATGTATAATATAGAAATTGTGTGTAACATGCAAGTTATGTTACCTACATCACAAATATACTTTGTAGATAATCAGAATAGTTATTGTTTGGAAAAGAAACTTCTGGTATATAACGTACATGGTTGTTTAGTAGATTTTTGTTTGTTTTTATAAATCCTATGGAATAATGAAGTTAATTTAGAGGCTAGTCTTCCTTATAGCAGAAACACTGAACATTGTTTTCTTCTTCAGCTTATGATAACATTAGAAGAAGATGAGTTTTCCAAGAAGAATCGTTTGGCGTGGAAATTGGAACAAGTGCACATAATCATGAATGGTGAGGCTGATGCCTGACTGGTATGTTGGCAAACTGTTGATGCATGACAGCTTGTCATCTCAGGTTTCTAGGTTATAAGATGGAGATGCAAACAGTGGTTTTGTGTTCAATGTTTGTACCAAGGCTCAGAGCTGCTCACAGTGGCTGGACCTATGCAATGAACCACAGTGTGGTACACATTTTAGCAATAGTGAACTTTGGTGTGTGTCTACTTTACAGGAGCCAGTGTTACAGTATGAAGAATAATATCTATAACAAATCTCTTGTAAATTGTTCCAGTATGAATATTATTAATTAGTCTGTGCGGGATCCCACTTGTTAAAATGATAAGCATCATTTCTAGAAGGCATGTCTACGCAGTGATCGATGTGCAGGAGCAATTTGCAAATTTGATAATACATTGGTTTATAGGAACTTTGATAAAATAATGTTTGTAGAAAAAAGCTGTCATCATAGTATTGAATGTATAACAGTCTGATTGGTGTTAGAATTGTAAACTGTTTTTAGAAGAGTTGTCATCCTAGTAATGATTACACCCACAGTTTGTATGGATATCTTAATGTTTTTGAAGTGAAAGGTGTAATGAGAAGATACATGTCATCTCATTGACGGATATGATATATATATGTGTGTGTGTGTGTGTGTGTGTGTGAGGAGCTTGGGATTATGCTTATAAACAGTGTCTGTGGAAGATGGACATTCAGCAGTATGAATAGAAAGCTTGGTTCTAGAAGAACTCCATCCTTAATCACGGTGGTAACCGACCAACAGTGTGCTCATCTAGAAACAAGTCAACAAACTGTTGTTCACCTTTCAGATTTGCAAACGTTCCATTGTCTGACTGAGAAACTGTTCAGGTTTTTTCTCTTGCTTAATTTCGGTGGACCATTACCTGGGTGACAACTATCATTTTCCTGGATATTTAGCGCTGGACAAAAAGCAACAACAGAGGACGAAAATCAAGAGTGAAGAGTTAACATTCCCTGTTCATAACGTTTAATAACATGAGTATTTATCTGACAATAGAAACTGGGATTCCGTGATAAATGAATCTTTTCATCAGTGTACTGAAAGGAACTTATTGATATTAATCTTACATTATTGTTATCTCTACTATGATTAGTTCAGGTTTTTAGAAAGCATCAGGAAAGTGTAGATGTTTTTTTCCACTGTTAACAGTTCTAGAAACTTGTGTACTATTAGTACACGCTTCTAATCTTCCATACAGGTCCATCAAAAACTACTAATGGCAACTGGCTTTGTTTTTCAACCATTGCAGATTCCTTTGTCCTTATCAGGTCATCGTCGTATCAGAATTAACAAGAAGGAATCCTCAATAGCCATGGCTGTAATTAGATCTCAAATTGGTCAAGAGATGGAACTATAAGCTAAAAGTTTGTACTTGAAAAATAAAGTGGAGCCATTCTGTAAGCTGATATGCTGTGGATAAAAAAATGATAATCTGTTACATGTGAACGATTAAGAATATTTCATCCCAGGCATGGGGACAAAACTTCATACTTTGACTAGCATTTCAGTGGGGGTAAACTCTGGTAGCAAAACTGCTGCCATTAACAGTCACTTTTAACAAAAGTGTAAATAGAATAGGCAATTCTTTTTCTTTATATAAAAGGCATCAATATCTGTATTGGATGAAATTGGGTTTCTTACTTTCTTTACTGGTTTGTAGTAATGGCAAAAGTTTGAATTATGATTTTTTTTCTCAGTCAGTCAGCATTGGTTCTTTTATTAGAATTCAAACAACCATACTTATGAGCTACTATGGCTTGTTGTGAAAAACTCATTGAATGCTGGATGTTATACTTTATGGAATTTGTTGGTGAATTCAGTAATCATACTTAAATTCTTTTGCAATTTAAATGTTGAGAATGGATTTGAGGTTATGGTGCATAACTGAATGTAAAGAATGGGGCAGTAACTATCTATTGTAGATTGTTGTGCAGCTGAATGTATATTGTTTCTGTAGCAGTCCACATTGGATTTCTATTGCATTTTGATTTATAAAAATAGAGATATCTATAGTAGCTCATCCTGGATTGCTATGGCAGCTGGATGCAAGAAAACAATCATTTTTAGCAGTTCATGATAGCCTGGCATCTGGATGTATTAAATATATGCAGTTGCAGAAAATGAATGTGAAAAATAATTTTTGGCAGTCTATTATGAAGTACTGTAGGATCTCAGTCTCAAAATATTTTATAGCAGTTTTTGATAGCCTGGTAGCAGATGAATGTAAAATTTCATTCTTTAGCAGTCCACCATGAATTGTTGGGTGTAAAGAAATTATAGCAGCCCATCATTGTCTGATTCTGTAGCTATCCACTGTACTGTTGTGGCACTTTGATGTGAAGATGGTGTCTGTAACTGTTCACCATAGGCTGTTGTTGAAGCTGGGTTTAAAGAATTTGATTATATGTATCCATCGTGAACTGCTTCGGTATGAACTGTTATGGCAACTTGATTAAAAGCTTATTTTTATAGTAGTCCATCATGGCCTGTTACAGCAGCTGGGTGAGAAAGATTATAGTTCAATATCATGGTTGATTTGTAGCAGCTGAACATAAGTAATTATAACTATAACATGGGCTGTTACAGCAGCTGGGTGAGAAAGATTATAGTCCTATGTCATCACTGATTGTAGCAGCTGAACATAAGTAATTATAACTATAACATGGGCTGTTACAGCAGCTGGGTGAGAAAGATTATAGTCCTATGTCATCGCTGATTGTAGCAGCTGAACATAAGTGAATATAGCTATATCATTTATAATCTTTCCCACCCAGCTACTGTAACATGCCGTCATGTAATGGTTGATTGTAGCAGCTGAACATGAGAGAGACTAACAATCTGTTATGATTCATTGAGGCAACTGAATGTAGATGATTATAGCAGTCTATCATGGTTGATTATGACAATTAACTATAAGTGATTATATCAGTATGTCATGGTTGATTGAGGCAACTGAATACATGATTTTATTCTATAGTAGTCCATCGTGGACTATGGCAGCAGGTTAACAAGAAATACTGCATGAAAATTTAATAAACTTATGGATTACTATTATTGTTTCTGAATATAAATAATGTTGATAACAGTTCCTTGATAGTCCCTCGTGGTTTTGTTATAGTGCTAGGATATAAGCATTTCCATACGTGTGTGTATGTATGTATGAACCAGCATGGATTGTTATGGAATATAAAAGATGCATGGCTCGTGAAGAACAACATTAAAGCATATTAGTGTGTAATTTCAAGTTTGTAATGCAAGTGTTGTGTGTGACTAATGTCCTGAGGATCCATCAAGTTCTTGTAAGCATACTCAAACACTGAAACCCTGTGTGTTCATCATTGTTTTGTGTGTCATTTGTTGGAGTGCCTTTGTTGTGTGTACACCCGCATTAGCTATGACCTCTCAAATATTTGTACTAGACATATCCATTTACACTCACTAAGATGTCATTTGCATTAACCTCTGTTGCTTTTGTGAATAATGACAGCTTCCATGCTACATACTTTCAGTTTTTGTAACAACATCAGCTACCATACAACTTACATAACACAGTTTATGTGATACCTTAGCTACATAATTTCAGTTTCTGTAATGTCAGCTACATGTATAGCGTATATAACATCAGCTACCATACAACTTACATAACACAGTTTTTGATACCTTAGCTACATAATTTCAGTTTCTGTAACATCAGCCACACATACAGCATATATAACATCAGCTACCATGCAACTTATATAACAGTATCTGATACCTTAGCTACATAATTTCAGTTTCTGTAATGTCAGCTACATGTATAGCGTATAACATCAGATAACACAGTTTATGTGATACCTCAGCTACATAATTTCAGTTTCTGTAACATCAGCTACCATACAACTTACACAACAGTTTGTGTTACCTTAGCTACATAATTTCAGTTTCTGTAACGTCAGCTACATGTACAGCATATATAACATCAGCTACCATGCAACTTATATAACAGTATCTGATACCTTAGCTACATAATTTCAGTTTCTGTAACATCAGCTACCATACAACTTGCATAACAGTTTGTGTTACCTTAGCTACATAATTTCAGTTTCTGTAACGTCAGCTACATGTACAGCATATATAACATCAGCTACCATGCAACTTGTATAACAGTATCTGATACCTTAGCTACATAATTTCAGTTTCTGTAACGTCAGCTACATGTATAGCGTATATAACATCAGCTACCATACAACTTGCATAACACAGTTTATGTGATACCTTAGC
>NW_013665855.1:430943-438595 GCF_000517525.1 Limulus polyphemus | reverse complement strand
CTACATAATTTCAGTTTCTGTAACGTCAGCTACATGTATAGCGTATATAACATCAGCTACCATACAACTTGCATAACACAGTTTATGTGATACCTTAGCTACATAATTTCAGTTTCTGTAACATCAGCTACCTTACAACTTACATAACAGTTTGTGTTACCTTAGCTACATAATTTCAGTTTCTGTAACGTCAGCTACATGTACAGCATATATAACATCAGCTACCATGCAACTCATATAACAGTATCTGATACCTTAGCTACATAATTTCAGTTTCTGTAACGTCAGCTACCATACAACTTACATAACAGTTTGTGTTACCTTAGCTACATAATTTCAGTTTCTGTAATGTCAGCTACATGTACAGCATATATAACATCAGCTACCATGCAACTTGTATAACAGTATCTGATACCTTAGCTACATAATTTCAGTTTCTGTAACATCAGCTGCATTTACAGCATATATAACATCAGCTACCATGCCACTTGTATAACAGTATCTGATACCTTAGCTACATAATTTCAGTTTCTGTAACGTCAGCTACATGTACAGCGTATATAACATCAGCTACCATATAACTTACATAACAGTATCTGATACCTTAGCTACATAATTTCAGTTTCTGTAACATCAGCTACCATACAACTTTTATAACAGTATCTGATACCTTAACTACATAATTTCAGTTCCTGTAACGTATATAAAGTGTACACGTGGCTGATGTTACAAACTATGTATCTGTTGTCATTATATATAAAGTGTACACGTGGCTGATGTTACAAACTATGTATCTGTTGTCATTATATATAAAGTGTACACGTGGCTGGTAATGACAACAGATACATAGTTTCACTAACTTCATCCACTTCACATGAAATTTTTACTATGCACTTATCTACATACACGTTGCTTGTGTGTGTGTGTGAAGCAGCAACAGTGAACTTTATATAGTATACAAGTTTTGTGATGTATACAGCTACTTTGATAACACTGGGTAAATGTACATTTATACACATTTCACAACATTTATCCAGAATTTACTGCTTTTGTTGCTTACATACAGAACAGGTTCAGTAACATCGTTATGTTTTCTGCACATTGTGTTAAACCTCTGTGGGAAAAGTCTGATAGCTTTTAGAACAATTTCATCTACAAATCTTAAAGGTTTTTAAACCATAAACTGCATATACAGGTCTTACTTCTTTTATGATTCTCCTTTGGCCTCACCTGAACCTATATATTTATCTTTTAATATTTGTGACGTCTCCAAGACATGTAGAACATGCCTACTCGAAGAACTATTAATTGCTGTGAAAAGTGTGGTTACACATTTAATATGGCTAGAATTACCAAAAAGTAATTAGACACTTATTAAAAAATGTTTTCATACACATTCTAAAGAATAGTACACTCCACCAAAAGTAATATAAGCTACATGTAATTTCATAAAGTGTCAAATACATGAAGGTTCTTAAATAATTTTCATTATTTGTGTGATGCAGAATTAAATCCAGTTTGTATAAGATTCAGAAAAGCAGCTCAGCATCTGTGAGTACGAGTAGCTTAATCTTGCTTTACCTGAGCCGAAATATCCATTTCCAATAAGTTGAGAAATGAATTTGTTTTATCCTCATTTTATTGGGATATAATTAAATCACAGTCATGATCTTAATTTATTAAACCTTACATTGTCATCTGTACATGATACAAATGTTCTTTTTTTATTCTCTTTCTTTCTTTTTTTATTTTATTTTGTCTTGGTTAGAGAACTGATTATATGATAATTTGATTATCAGAGTCATCAGTTTGAATTTCTTTGAGATTGATATAAAGTAGATCTAAGTCAGCATTGATTCATTCCTCCCATTGTTAGATTTAACTATAGACTTCTATACCTTATGTTTTTTTACTGCTAGATAGATGATTATTGTTGTGTGTTCATGTGTGATTCTTCATCTGATCATCCTCACTCCAGTCTTGTCATTTTAAAACTTGTGCTTCTGAATCGTCATCACTAGGCTTTATTCAGATCAGCATGATTCTCAAACTCGTAATTCAGCACTTTGTGAAATTAAGAAAATTGTATGATATCTGAAGAATGTTATTATACAAAAAATTTTTATATGACAAATTTAAGTCATAATGTCAAATGCATGCAAGCTTGTTCTTTAAAAAAAATGAAACTATACAATAATGTAATATTTTTGTGTTGTTTGTTATTGTTTTGACTTCTAACTTTTTGTGTGTTAACTGTACAAGGTCTACATAAAGGGAGACCAGTTTTGAATGGGACTTTATAGCCATTCCATATTTGAGTATCAGTTGTGTTTATGCACAGCTTTTCCTTTTGAATTACTGTACTTGTTCACTTTGTGGGAGAATTTTCTGGAAGTCATAAACATGGTGATCGTTTTCAAAGCTGTATTAGGGGGTGACAAGTGGAAAAGTGAGGAAGCTGTTTGGTTGTATTTTATCTTCCACAAATGTGTTATGGGTAGAAATCGGAGAGCAATAGACCAGCCTGATGGTTTTGATCTTCCAAGAATATGTCATGCCTAACAAGTTAAATAAAAAATGACTGTCATTTTGGGATGTTTATCTTCCAAAGATATATTATAGTTGAAAAGAAAAAAAGAGCAATAGTTCTTATTGTATGTATAAAGATGTGTCATGCTTGGCAAGCCAAAAAAAAAGTATTTGATCAAGAAGGTGATGTTTATCTTCCAAGGATACAACTTGTTCAGTGAGTATAGAGAACTGAAAAACTTATTCTTGCGGTTTCCATTTAATAAGTAGGCAGGAGTCAATGGTTTGTGTTTTTCTGTCTTCCAGGGAATTAAGGCAGAATCACAAAGAGGGCAGTTTTAAAAAGAAGTAACATTGACAGAAATAGTGTCAAATTTGATGTAGGCATATGTGAACCATGATTTGAAAAGGTTTTAATGTTATGCCTGTTTAAAGGTGTTCTTTTTTTTCAGTATTATTCAGTCTGGTGTTATTGATGCACACTTTGTGGTTAAAAACAGATAATACTCTTAGACACTTGTTTTCTCAGGAATTTTATTTAATTTCATAACTATTTTGTTTATTTTTTTTAAAGGTTATAGAATTTTGTATCTGAGTTAAAGTTTGTTGTCTAATGAAATGCTTCATAGATACACTCAACTTGGTGATAAAGTAATTAAGGTTAATTTCTAAGTTAAAATTATGCAGTAACAATTCTGCCTTATCTTTACTCTTTAGACAAGTTGTATTATTAGAACACGTTGTTTCTGTATGATTATATGTTGTACAAGCTGTTGTGGCCAAACTGTAAGCATACTTAGTGGAAGCTATTTTTCAAAATCAGCATTTTTTTAGCACTGGAGGAGTTATCTGGTCACATTTCAATATTTTTTTTTTGTCTTCATGTAGTATATATATTTAATTGTTAATTTCTTAATCCATCGTCATGTTATTAACTGCATGCTGGTGGATACAAGTTTCTATAAGATCACATGCTGAAGAATTTTGTACTGGCTTCAATGCCAAAACCATGGGAAAGAGTATAGTGTTTCAGATGTGTTTTGTAGTAGTGCTTTGACCACAGAAACTAAAGTAATGCATTACAATTTTTCACTGATGAACTCTAGTTATCTGATATGGTGTAATAAAACAGAATTTTGAATAACAGTCACAAGAAGGGTTTTTAACTGTGGTATGCATCAAAAATTAAGTGGTTGGTCAGGGTCACAATTGTAATCAATGGAATAGGTTTTGGTTGTGGTCATTCATAGAGTTCTCAGCTGTGGTCAGCTGTAGAAGCTAGTAGTGCCAAAAAAATCTGTATCTTTGAATTCTATAGATTCAATCATGATTTTGAAAACCGTTTTATTAATTAGTACTCTGTCTTTGTATGAAAGAGCTACAACACATTTACAGCTTAAACCTTTGATGTGCTTTAAAGTTCACATTTACCATCATATGTTTAATCAAATTTTTGTCTTGATTAAAGCATTTGTTATTTCTCTTTCTACTTTTACTCAATAGATATTTTGTTTTGGTCTACAGTTTAGTTTCAGAGAATAACCACCATTGATTCAAACAACTCCTTCAACAGTTCTCATGAAGCACAAGCACCTTTTAAACTTTTCTTCATTCTTTTCATATTCACCAATCTTTTTTCGTCTATTTTTATACTTAATTTATGCAAGAATGCCAAGGTTTAGTATGTAGAACATCGAAGGTTAACAAGTGCTGTTGACCCAAACATATACAGTTGTCTCCCCCAAGGTGTAGAAAATCCATGCAAGTAGAATGTACGCATGATTGTTATTGTCACATGTCTTTAGAGAATCTAGGCTTCTGTATTCATCATTTAGTAAATAAATGTCATTTCTTAAACTTGTGTCATGTTTAGTTATTTTCTGATGACAACATATAATCACATTTAGTGCACTGAGAATTTACTATTGAGACACGTGGTTCCATGGGTTGTGTGTTTTATTTCTTGGAACTTATACGTAAGTCTTGGGTTTGAATAGAAAGGTTTTGAAGAAACTAAATCATAGTACTTTAACAGATTGTATTTTTCACTTATTTTAATCTAAAGTTAAAAACAAAGATGTGACACTTGTAAAAATAACATCTACAATTAACATAAATCACGGTGATCAAAATATAAAGAATGTTTGGAGATGTTTTTAAACAAAATGTAAAACCCAAAATGCCCACTGAAATTTGTATTTAAAATAGTAACCATAATTTCAGTAGTAACAGTTTTCTGTTGAAATTAATTGGCTATTCATAATTTTTTATAAATATTTTGCATTACTTGATTATGAATGAGATGTTAGTAAGATCTTGAGTTTCAGTGTGATTAATTCTTAGTAGGTTTGGTAAACAGTTGTTTTTCAAAAACAAGAAGAGCATCTTAAAACGTCTTCCTTTAGTGGCAAACCTTGCCGTCTTTTATTTCTGTTGTCCATTAATGTACTAAAACTAAATAAACTTGTGGTATAATCATATTTGCCGATGTCATGTGAAACCAATGTACTGGTTTTAAGTCATCAAAAAGGGACACAAAGAAAACTAACCAGATCTGAGCTATAATCATGTATCAGATTCTATTTACTGATGTCATGTGAAACCAATGTACTGGTTTTAAGTCATCAAAAAGGGACACAAAGAGAACTAACCAGATCTGGAGCTATAATCATGTATCAGATTCTATTTACTGATGTCATGTGAAACCAATGTACTGGTTTTAAGTCATCAAAAAAGGGACACAAAGAAAACTAACCAGGTTTGAGCTATAATCATGTTTCAGATTCTGTTTACTGATGTCATGTGAAACCAAGGTACTGGTTTTAAGTCATCAAAAGAGGACACAAAGAAAACTAACCAGATCTGAGCTATAATCATGTTTCAGATTCTGTTTACTGATGTCATGTGAAACCAATGTACTGGTTTTAAGTCATCAAAAGGGGACACAAAGAGAACTAACCAGATCTGAGCTATAATCATGTTTCATATTCTGTTTACTGATGTCATGTGAAACCAAGGTACTGGTTTTAAGTCATCAAAAGAGGACACAAAGAAAACTAACCAGGTTTGAGCTATAATCATGTTTCAGGTTCTGTTTACTGATGTCATGTGAAACCAATGTACTGGTTTTAAGTCATCAAAAAGGAACACAAAGAAAACTAATGAGATTTGAACTGTGGACCAGTTTTGGACATTACTGGATCTTTAAGGGAATCCCACCAGATAGTTATGAGGGCTTGTAGTTTGACAACATGTAAATAGTTTGTCATATCCTTATTTATACTTGATAATAAAGGGGCTTACACACATCCAAGAAAGAAAAGCTTGCTTCAAAAATATATTTTATTTTCATTAGATGATGCCAGTGTATTTTAAACTATAAAATTTCTTCTAAAAATTAACAAATTGGATAAAAATTATATGAACTTATATTAATTAGGAATAAATCCACACTCATTTGTAATTAAATAAGTAGTGTACAGAACTGTTTGTAGTTATACACAGTAGTAGTATAAGATTATTTTCTTTTAAATACACATCCAACTTTTATTTCTGGATTAGCCCCCCAGTGGCACAGCAGTATGTCTGCTGAATTACAAAGCTAGAAATCGTGTTGCGATATCCGTGGTGGGCAGAACACAGATAGCCTATTCTGTAGCTTTGTGCTTAAGCTCAAAAACAAACTTCTGGACTAGTAGCATATACTCACTTTAGTAATGCTACAGGCTACTAATAGTTACTGTTAACCAGGAGTTGTTAGACACTAGTGGCAATACATGCTCCAGTAGCTATAGTAATAAATTACATACATAGGTGTATAAAATTTACTGTTGAAAGTAAGCAAGTTCATGCTTATGTTAATAATGGTCAATTTGAACATTTCCTCGGTGAATGTGACGTAACTGTCTATTCTAATCAGTTTAACATCTTTGCAAAGACCAGTAATGAACAGAACTTGGTCATCCAGAGATCAACGAAGTAGGATTAGTAAGTAAATTACGGGCCTGAAGCCCCTGGTATTGGAGTAAAGTGCCTAGGCGGCACTAGGTATAGCACATATAGTGGGTTTAATATATCGTTATACATTATTTTTTTAATAATGAAAAATAAATTGAAGCCTAATATATCACATCATGTAATACAAGGTTACTTTGTGAGTAATACAATTTAAAACACCGTGCCTTTTTTTACTCTGCTCCTAAGTTATTATAACTACTACTGTACACACGCACACACTTCATTTCGTCTTATAAACTGTACATATAATTTCATTTCATCCTATAAGTACCATACCTACGCACGTATTTTTCACTTCGTTCTATGAACACCGCACTTGTACATGTATCATTCGTTTCCTCCAATAACCTGGACGTGTATTCTTCACTTCATTCCCTGAACACCACACCTGTACATGTATCATTCTTTCCTCCAATAACCTGGACGTCTATTCTTCACTTCATTCCCTGAACACCACACCTGTACATGTATCATTCGCTTCCTCCAATAACCTGGACGTGTATTCTTCACTTCATTCCCTGAACACCACACCTGTACATGTATTTTCACTTCAGCCTATAAACACCACACTTGTACACGTATTCATCCCTTCATCCTATAAACAGCACATCAGTACCTTTACATTTCGCTTCATTCAAATGCCTATCCAACAGTTAATCTTTCATGATCATTTTTTCTACACTTACCGTCCCTCGGTGGGACAGAGGACTTATAACGCTAAAATCCGAGGGTCGATACAGCAAATAACCCAGTGTGGTTTTGTTCGGAAAACAAACTACTCTTGCCTGAATATATTAGATGACAGTAAAAATAATAATTAAACTTGTAATTATTGCGATTTAAACAAGATGTTAAAAATCAGTGCACGTTAATATAATTTAATAACTCATCCAACAGAAAAAAGCGAGAAATTTCTAACTATTTATTTTAAGAAAATTGTTTATTGTTACGTTTGCCGCGAAATGTTTTAGAATTTTTACACATGGGAGGACTGTAATGGAAAAAGTCATTAATTTCTTCTCATATAACTGGAAACAAAAATGAAACAGTTCACTCAGAAAATCGCCTTTTTATGTTTCGCAATAAGTATTTTATTAAATAGAGCC
>NW_013665855.1:403488-430237 GCF_000517525.1 Limulus polyphemus | reverse complement strand
TTATTTATCCACACACACACACACACAAGAAACTATGAAGTTAAACATAAATTACTCGCTATAAAATTGTCATTGCTCAGACAAACCACAATTTTTATAGCCTTCAATTTTGTTTGGTTACATAGCTATCAAATAGATAGTCAAACCCCCTCCTGCCACTTCCTCTCTTTCAGGATTTGTCAATAGTTCTCTCTTACGTTTAATTATATATTACATCAAACCAATAGAAAGCCAAGGTTTTCATCTATCAAATGACGTATTCTATTACGTTGTGTTCTGGACACAGAAAGTCAATTTCACTTCTAATTCAACTTTGGTTCCCACCGGAATCACAATGGCTAGCTGGGATGTATTTGTAACAGCTTTTGTCACATAGTTAGAAAGCCAGAAATATTGTGATTGTTAGAGGAAACTGTCTGCTTTTTGCATGTTATTAGTTTTTGTTCTTTGGTGCATTATTTAATTAAGTAAAAATTATTTAATGCACTACTACCATTAGTATAAAAAAAGTAGGGCTAAGTGTCATCGATACTGGACAGCAAAAAATGTCAGGAGATTGGCTCGGCCAGGGCAACTTCTGGATACCATTTTCTTCCTGCCACTTTTGGGTGTTTCTAGCAGTGTGACACGGTGCTCCATCTTCCTGGAACAACGTTGTGTTCTTGTCCACGAAACTCGAGGAATAAAGTGGCAAGAGTCCTTCCTCCAATATTTCGACGTATTTCGCAAAATTTATGTTACCAACGCACTCCACTAAGGTCTATCTCCCACCAACCCAAACAGCTCCCCAAACCATCACGCTGAAACCACCACGCTTCACCTGCAATCTGTTGAGCCAAAACTCTTGGCGAGGCATTCTCCAGACCCATATCCTTCCACTGATCGAAAATTGAGCGAATCTTGATTCGTATGAGAACAATATGGTCTTCCAAAAGTCCAGAGGCTTGGTCATCATATAACTTGCCCACTTTTTTCTCCCAATCTGTGGAGAATCCGTTGAACAGATTTCGGGCTCATCCCATCAACTTTGGCCACTTCTGCAGTCGTTAATCTGGAATCCATTTCGATGCTCCTCTTGACAGCTCTTTTTGTCCTCTCCAATGGACCCGGATGCTGCTCAGTTGTTTCCTTCCCGTGTTTCCTGAACTGCACGATGATTCTGTTGACTGTCGAAAGCGGGATTCCCAAATTCTGCGAAATTTGCCGCTGACCTAATCCACCATCTGCTTGACCAACAATCCTTCCTCTAACAAAATCTGACAGTTCGAGAGAACCTTGAGTTCTAGGCATGTTGTAGCACAAGATAATTAGTGTTTAGACCCTTTTCATTTATATAGTGCTTTGTGAACACAAATTAGTTAGCATAAATCAGTTAAATGACGAAAAATTAGGTGTCTATTTACTTGTGACCACTCAGTGTATATACACACACATTCATGAATTCATGACAGCAAATTTAACATATATTGAAACAAGAACTGGCTGTATGAGTTTTTGACTTTAATTTCCTTATTTATTTACTTATTCATTTTCGTTTCTCTGGATAACATCCACTTTTGCTCTCTATCATTGTTTTCTCACTCTTGCCTTTCATCTTTCCAATTGGAAAATTTTCACGTGTATATATAGTTGTAAGCTTTATATTCAGTGCTTTAATTCGGACGTCAGCTTCAAAATTATAAAGTAGGCTTTGAATATCTAGAATATTCTAAATTTGACGTCACGAATTTAGTAAATTCAGAGATTATCGAGAGTGCGAGTAGATTACAAATAAAAGCATCAGTGAAGCTGGTGTTTGATTTCTTTTGCTGTAGTATCAATTATTCATTGAGATTTAGTTTCAGTGAAGTATTTGGATCTGTGTTAGTTATTACATATATTTAGTACTCAATTGATTAACCATAAAATTGTAGAACTAAGTCTATTTTTACGTTAGTTATAGTACAATTAGTGAAGTATTTCCGGTTGAACTTCATTTTTAAACTTAGGCCTGCAAGTTACAAAAGTGTACAAGTGAAGCATGTAGAAACTTTAAGGAAGAAATAAACTAATTTGTCACCGTCAAATGGACTGGGGTTCGAATTATTTTCCCCAAATAATTTAAAAGAACAAAGTTACAACAATATGCTAATTTTCTTTCTATACAAAAACTCGTTAGCCATTGTATTTTGAACATTTTTGGGATTCTAACGTTTGGTAGTTTGACGATGTTTAATTAAATACTGCAGTGAACAAAAACCTAAGCCTGTGAAACAAAGAGTTTTTTTAGGAAAAAATCTCGTTTGACTGCAAATGTATTTTTTTTATTATTTAGACATATTTGGATCTCAAATCAATAATGTATAATAATATATGACTAAAAGTCTAATGTTACACGCGTTACACTGTTTTTACTGAATTTGAAGTAGCATACATATTGAAATGTTGATTTTAAAACGAAAACCTAAAATTATCATTCATTTTGCGTATGCATAAATATTTATAAACATATTATGGGAAATACTATGTAAATTGTGTATTAAAGCAATTTCAAAATGTCTTATTTTGTGATGATGCAATATAGGTTTCAAAATTCCGAAGCTTTATCGCTGTTTAAAAATCGATATATATTATTTGAAGATACCAATTTCTAAGGCTTGGTTTGTGACAATGTTAAAGCTTCCTTTATGAATTTCACACAATTATATAGGCATACTTGTATAACACACGCTCATACCTTTTGTGGCAGCAATGTTTACCCTCATACTATTCTGGAAATGCGCTTAATCATTCAAGAGTGTTCTGAAATAACTGTTTTTATCTGTACAGCCACAGTGGTGATGTTTTATCAGTTCTACCTGAACACCGGGCGAATTCCAACTCTTGTTACTGTGCTCCAATAAACAAAAGCAGAGATATCACTGAATGCAATCCTAGCAGTCGCTAACGGTCATTAATTTGGATTTTCGATTCTTGGTTATTTGAGGTTTTCACCGTCATATTTCTTTTTTTTTGTAAATCAAAAATTGGTACAAAACAAGATTACTTCTATTTGGTTTTGTCAACCAGAATACAGAAAGAAAAATAGAACTACCACTTAGTAACAATGAAGTGGCAAGCAGTTGTGGCAGGTAAGTCAATATGGCTGACAATTTGTTTCCCGCTTTATCCTCTAACTGATAACTATAAAATTGATTAAGAAAAGTGAACTCAAAATAATTATTTTTAATATCACATTCTATTTCTCAATCAAAACACTTCTAATAAAGCATTTTTAATAGATGTAGTAATAAATATTTATTAAACATATAATTTGGTGTTAGTACAGTCTTTTTAATGGCGTCACGTTTTCCGATAAAACATCTTGCCTAAATGTGGATCAAGTTAAGACTAAGCCTAGTTTTATTTAAAAGAAGAAAAAACTATTCATTATGCTTAAAATGCTATGACAAAGAGTAATCATATCCTGATGAGACAGCGATAAGTTTAAGGGCTTACAATGCTAAAATCCGAGTTCGATTACTCGCGGTGGACACCGCAGATAGTCTAATGTGGGTTTGCTCTGATATAGACAAAATGTATTTATTTTTTAACCTTAAAATCTACAGAAGGTATGAAAAAAAAATTATACTTGAACTATAAGTGTATACTCTAGTGTTCGAATAATATACAGAAGAATAAACTCATGTTACCTCTTAGAAAATGGCGTGTCATATCATGTACTCATCAACCAATTATTTTTATGTTAACAAAGAAATGAATATTGCTTTAAGTCCTTAGAAATATTTAAGATATTTTGAAAACTAAAAATTTTAACAACATAAAATCCCACTTGTTGTAGTTACGTATTTTTCTGGAACTCTTGAACAATGATTGCCATGACGACATCTCGCATTATTTTACGTATTTATAACTAAATAACTAACACAATGTTTTTACTCGTTCATATCATTTCAAAAAACGTGTAATAGCGTCTGAAAATTATTTGTTTGTTGAAATTCGCGCAAACCAACACGAGGGCTATCTGTACGTGTAGCCACCCCTAATTTTAAATTAAGTGACAGATTAGAAGGAAGGCAGTTAGTCAACACCACTCATTGCCAACTTTGAGTTACTTTTACCATTAAAATAGTGGGATTGACTGTAACATTATAACGCCCCACGACTGAAATGGCGAGCATGTTCGGTGAAAGGTTTCGATTCTACGATTCTCAGATTGTGAGTCGAACGCCCTAACCTCCAGGCTGTCAAAAATATTCAGCCACGGCGCCTTCTAATACTAGTTTTGTAAGTTTTCATCTTTATTATCTATTTAAATCGGCAGGCAAGGATGTAGCAACTGTCCCCGCAGACTCCTCCTCATAACGCATTGGTGGGGCACGCTAAATAGGAGCCCAGAGCTATGATAAATTGGATACCAATGGATCCTGATGGGAGAATTCGCATGGGGGCCTATACATACTTCACTTCGCCTCTGCTGTTAGTTTTTTTTTCTGTTTCGATCTTTAACAAGAATGTTTTTATAATATTCTTTGTCTAAGAAAACTGCCACCCAGTTGTGTTAGGTCTTGAAATATTGTTTTGTCCAGATTTCTAGTAGAAACATCAACTTGCGCGAAAATGGTGATTGCATCTTTTTTAAACGTATGTAAAATGTTAAGTTTACTTCTGCTCTAAAAACTGTTTTCACCCTGCATAACAACATGTTAATATCTTCGACAGAACGTGAATCGAACATAGAATTACGTCCACATGAATTATATAGTAATAAAACATGTTTGAATTCTTTGATGTTGAAAAATCATGTAGGTTCAAAAAATAAAACAATAAAACCGATAACTCGAGCGTTCTCGGAGGTTGGACCTTCCTTCTTCTGAATTTTCATTGTCTCAAGATTAAGGTTATCACCATATTAATGAATCACGTTTTGTATAAGTGCTCATGCGTATGAACACAACGCCCTTCACCGTCGGGACTTATTGTTCTGCGCAGCAAGCTTCTAATGATATTTGTTTTATGTGAAAAGTTTAATATGAATATTAATCATATAGAATTTTATCATCAATAAACAGAAAATACTTTACTCTCCAAATACTTGACTTTTGAAATATAGTTTAATTAAGTGTCATAGTCAATAATGTTCATCAAACTACAAATTTTTCTTTCTAGTATTAGCTTTACTTGCGTCAGAGGTCGCCTGTCAAGGAGGAGGTTTTAACTATGGAAAGGACACCAAAGGCGAACGGGAAGGTGAGTTCATACGTCATGACTTATAAGTTATTACATTAACATTTAACTTACTCAAGAAACATTTCCACTTCATTTGAAAAAAAAAAAAAAGAAAACTTCATAAATGCAAAAAGAACAAAAATATTGTATCTAATCCTAGTTTAATTTTGTAGAAATATGTTTTCGTTCGCTTATAAAAATTTAAAAAAATAACCGTTTTATCTTCATTAACCAGTTTGATATTGAAGTTTTTCTTATCTGTGATCCGGCTCGAATCGTGGGGTAGTTTACATCTCTTAGCATTATATGTCAAACAAGAGTGTACGAGTCAACTAGGAAAGCTTTGTTTTATATCTTAACTAATAATAATAATTTATTAAGCACATAAATTCCATTCATCCCAACATCAAATTTACCATAGAACACGAAAACAATAAACAGTTATCTTTTCTTAACCTCAAAATTACTAGATCTGACACTGAGTTTAAAACCAAAATTCACAGCAAGAACATACACAATGGCCTCTACATCCCCTGGAATTCCGCTCATAACACCACACAAAAAATCAATACATTTAAAAACCTCATAAACACAGCCACAAGACTGTTCAACGGACTACACAAATGAAGAAATTAACCATATAAAGCATTCCTTTATTCACACCAATAAATTCCCACCAGCTATTGTTGAAAAACTCTCCAACATTCCCCACAACAAAACTCAATTCACGAACAAAATTGATACTAACAAACCCAACAACAGTACATTACACTGCAGTTTAACTTTTGTTCCTGAAACCGGCTCAAGAACTATCCACACTTGGACAAAACTAGCCATAAAACACAATATTCCTGTCAATGTCAAATTCTCACAAAAACCCAGCCCTAAATTAAAATCATTACTAAACAAAATTATTTAGAATCACGCAATACCAACGCCATTTACAAAATAACATGCAATAACTCGTGGTTCCTTTCATTTGGTCCGTGGAGAGGTTGCATAATCAAATAAATGAAGTAGAATCATAGTATGTAGTCCCACTGTGATTCGCTGGGATAAATAACATTGAGATGGTTCATGAACAATAAAGTTCGGGGATCACTGCTTTAAAGATGTTAAATTTGTGTATTTTGTTACTTTTGAGTAGTTGAGAAAGCAACTTGCCAAATACAAAAAAAAGGACGTTCACTGATGTTAGTTATTATATATTTTTTATGCGCGGTCCTATTACTGAACATTCTCTGTTTCCTTGGTTACAGGTCAACTGAGACCAGCGGAAATTGCCGGAATCAGCATCGCCGTCGTTGCAGCCATTGTTGCTCTGGCTGTTACTATTTTCTTTTGTTATTACGTGTACAGGAAAGATAAACGTGCATTTGATAACAGCAATACCTTCACTAGTAGACGTGTAGTGTAAGGTATGTTTTCCTAATCACAGAAACAAATGGGGGGGGGGGGAGGTTTACGAGAGACATAATTACCAAAGTGAAGAGCAATTTTCACTTTTCATTTAAAGTTTGTTTTCTGAAAATCCGTTTTCAGTAATTAGGCACACGGTTTTACTTATAAATTAGGTTTTTAAATGTCTTGTTCCATGGGACACAACCCAAGCTCGTTTTTTTTTTTCGAAAATAAAAAAAAGCTGACCATTCTGATCTGTTGTTCTTCGTAATATATAATAATAAGAACAACGAATCAAATCCACTAGTTTGTCCAATCCTTATAAATTTTAAATACTAAAAAATCAGAAAGTGTATCTAGAAAATTATGACACAAAGCTTGTGTTGATTCAAATATTATATGTAGAAATTCCATTATTTGTCATTTCAATATTGCGAATCATGCAATTTAATACTTTTTCTTTATATCCATTATCAATCATCATGTTACATTTGTGGTATATAAACCCAAAAATACGTTCCAATAAATAAAGTGGTCACTGTGTAGACTATATTTGATGGCAGAACTTACAATGACAGTGATCTTTCATTAAATCTTGTCGTTGTTTTGTCTGGCTTATTTTTATTGTTGTTTTTTTAATAAATTGATTGTTCACTTCTTTCAGTATGATATTACCTGTATGTACCCTGTTGTTATTGAATATTTTAAAAGAGTAAGAAGCATTTCTCTGTTCGAATTTTAATATATATCATAATTGCATTACAGATGAATTTATTGAAACCATCAAATAATTCATTCATGTTTCCGAGAAAAAAAGAAAGAAAGAAAATTTTTTGGTCCAGTAATAAGAGTGTAAAAATAATTTTAAACTGTGTGTACGAATTTCAATAAATAACATTTCAAAGAGAGACGCCATTATGTTTGAAATAACGTTACATCAAACGATACGAAAAATTGCTTGTAGTTGATTTTTTTGTAATCTATTAATTTTCGTTGATTTTTGTTAATGAGTCTAACAACTTATTAATATTCCTTATTGTGTCTGTTGTAAATTTGAAAGTAAATGAGACTGTTCGTATCTCATATTTTTCATTTCTTTAATACTTTTTTCATATAATAAAACAATTACAAAGAAATATATATATAACATTAAAAATATATGCATTTGATTTCAAAATGTTAAATATTTCCGAAGATGCAGAGGAAAAACAATTAAATTTCGTTCGCATACAACTTGAGACACTAAACACGAAATCCTTTGTCAAGCCACCTAGATCAAACAGTAATTACTTTAACTTCAGAAACAGGATATACTGATAACGTTTTTACATTAAAATTACACACATACTTATAAAACTGAACTGAGGGCACTGTTATATAAGGACCCAATCTGTTGTCGTACCCAGGCGTTATAATAATCACTGTCTAGATTTAAAGTAATATTGAGTTAGTAAACCAATACTAAGTTATTGGAGAATTATTTTAAATAAATCAATAATATAGTTCTTCTATCTAACAAAGTTTCTAACTCTGCGTATGACAGTTTTCTGTAATACATTTATATAGGATTCACATTTCCCAAACCTTTTTAAAGATTCCACGACGCAAGTGTAAATTAAAGATCAGATTCATGGTGGGTCATGTTTCGAAATGATAAATATTAAAGCTGTAATCATTTTCACAAATTATTTGGCCATAAACTTTCGAGCCGAGTCTCAAAACATAAATTTCCCGACGTAAATCAGATTTCGAAGGTCACAACCATTCATTTTCTTACAGGGATATTTGCATAATGGTTTCACTGAAAAATGTGCAGTTGTCATGATTATTTCACAAAATTCTAACTATAGATCATTTAAACGATTTTTTTAATGTTTTGTTACAGTTTCTTCTACTTTGAAGATTTTAATACAAAATATATTGCAGCATCTATACTTTTCTAATAGTAAGTAAATACACAATGCGGTGTTAAATAATCTAAAATAAAGTTTAGATTCACTGTTACTGAACAATCATCAAAAGTATACAGATACGAGTTTCGAAATTTTCACGTGTCCTCTACAGTTCAACGTTTGTTTGTGAGAAAAACACACATTTGATTTTAGATTACCTTACAGACTGCCTAAAACGCATAAGGATAGCCGCCCTCTTGCACCTGTAATTTCCAATGTAGGATTAGTTACTTATTCACTATCCAAGTAGCTAGCACAACACCTGTTTCCTGCTCTAGGAACGTTCTCGTCGTTACATATTCCGAAAGATATGGATTTCTCCAATAATATTAACAAAAACTCCAACGTTGAAAGACAGGTAATCACTTTTGGTGTTTGTGCTTTGTTTACAAACAAACCAATCGATGAAACAATAGAATTCCTAAAAAGAAAATTACCTGAATTTAAAACTCTGCTTCCTCTACCTCTCCACTTTTGTATCTCCCTAGTGGGAATTTGTGTGAAAGATAATATATTCACATACATGGGACAATATTACAGTCAAAAATATAGAATGGCTATGGGCAACCCTTTATCTCCAATTTTATGTACCATCTTCGTGGAGTGTTTTGAAAATTAATTACTTCTTACAGTGGGTCTGAATACAGAGGAAATCCCCTGATTTCAATATGTTGCTGACATGTTTTCTGTTTGGTTCCGATATGTTAATGACGTTTTCTGTTTGACGAACAATAGAAATGATTTTCAAGTTTTTTCCAGTAGATTAACGAAATTCCCAGTACTATTAAGTTTAAAGATGAATGGAAAACCAGTAATTCGCTCCAATTTTTATACACGTTCTCATAACTAGAGTAGAAACAAGACCTGTTCTTTCTATTTATGAAAAACAATAAACTTTTAAAGCTATGTTCAATTCTTCGCTTGCTATCATAAAACGGTTAAAACATCAGTTACAACTTTATGTTTTAAGATGTTATAGAATCTGTCATCATACAACCCTTGGCGAAGAAACTAAAATAGTTATATAATTTTTAAACAGTTAAAGTATGCTATAAACTTTATCAAAAATTTTCATCAAAAGACAGGGATTAAAATTTTTCATGTATATTAACCAGCAAACAGCATCATCTACATGTGAAAAAAATAAAATTCTTAGTGTCAACTACAATTCTAATATTAGAAAAATGGCTGAAAACAACAAGTTCAAAATTGATTATAAATATCCCAACACCATTAGAAAATTTCTGCTCTCAAACATGTCTGCATCTCAGTGTGTGTGTATATATATATATATAATCCCCTAATAATTCTTCGAAAAAGTGTATGTTGGTGAAATGGGAAAAATTTAAATACAAGACCCACAGAAAGTAAAAAGTGTTAAAAATGGTTTTAAAAATATTATTTTTCTATACATAAGGAATTTTGATCAAAAATTCAACTGGAAATCATCCAAAATAATACATAAAACTAGAAATTATGTCAAAATAATAATTGTGGAAAGATCGTTAATCCAAAGGCTGCCAAACTTCAACACGTCTGATGGTCACTTTAAGCTGACCCCTTTTCTGACGTCACATGTCGTTAAGGGGCTTTGAACTTCCATTATAAAATAAACAGTTTATGTGTTTCTCTGAAAGATAATCTTAAGACTCGTGGCACTACTGAAGGTTGTGTCCCTTTAAATGTATTGTTGTTCCGTGAAAATGTATCTAAACATTATTATATCTATATTTTTATTATAATTTTTCCGAAAAAGGTATCCCTCTACTTCAAGATTTTAATGACAATTACATTAAAACGTCAAAGATCTCACATCTGAAACATTTTTCTCTTACATGTGATAAAATACATTGTTTATTTTTACTGAACTCACATGTGAGCCATTTTTAATCTTCTAAATAATTATAATAAAAATAAACGGTTTTTAGTAATAACGTGAAATTCAGCGTCTCTTCCACTTTCTCCAACCGGTCAACACCACACATGAACATACTAGTACGGCTCCTAAAATACTGGTCCATTCGATACTTTCTTCAAGAAACGCCACCTGATAAATAAAAGCCATTACCACATCAATGGCGCGAGCGATGGAAGCTGGCCCCGCGTCCTCCAGTTTTAAAGAAGCAGTAACAAAAAATTGACCAATTATCCCTGTAAATCCCAACAATAAAAGAAGCCAGCCATCTCTTCCGCATGCTGGGAATGACCAACCGTTCACGATTGTCAGGATAATCGAGTTGACAAAGATAGCCAATAATGAAAAACTCATTATTATCACAGAATAGTGAGTCTTCTGAAGTTTTCGCATTGAAATGTAGGACAGAGAAACTGAGAGACAACCACAGAATGCCATAATGGATCCCATGATTTGGTCTTTCGAGGAAAAGTCTCCAGTGTCACCTCCAAACAGAAAAGATGGTTTGGCAATCAACACCACGCCAGCCATAGTAGTGATAACTGTTCCCAGGTCAAATACACCACATGGCTCTTTTAGAAGTACACACGCAAATATACTCACGAACACTGGTGCACTGAAAGAAATTGTAGAAGCATCAGCTAAAGGAATAAGTCGAAAGGAATAGTATATTAAATTAACAGAAATCACGCCGGTAATCGCTCGAAATAAGAGAAACCGCCGTTCCCCGGGGACTCCAAGTAAACTCTGACGAGCATAAATAATGACACAGCTGTAGACTGCCATTTGTAATAATGACCGGAAAACGAGAAGTTCCATGGAGTTCATTCCTGGTAAAAGTGCAACTACCAAGGAACCAGTGGCAAAAAATATTCCAGAGCTTAAACCACAAAGTATCCCTAGTCCAGGTAACTGCAGGAAGAGCTGCCAACGACTCCTTTTTCTGGTGGTAGCGAGGAGAGGGCTGGACTCAGATGGTGCAGTAGCCTTAACTCTGGCAGCAGCATGAGTAGCTGGCCTTTTGAAAAACCGAAAAACAGTCATATCTAGTGGATAAAAAAAATAATATTGTTTATTATACAACACAAAAACCTTAAAAGGTAAACCAACGTGTATTCTGCTAGTTATTTAAAGTAAGATCTTCCTTAAGTTTCTTTATTTTCCTCTGAAAAATATTTTAAAAATAATCCGAAATTAACCATTATCTCATTCACAAGATCCCGTAATGGTTCACTTTAAGTACTGATGAAATATTCATATTATACTTTATATTATTCAATAGTGTACAAAATGTTCATATTATTATTATTTATTTTACCTAATCTACCCTTAACTAACCTAAAGAGATTTCTATTTTTACATTTTAGTTATTTTTATAATAATGAATAAAGAATAACACGAAAAACAAGAAGAACCCCATCGAAAACCTTTGGGCCATACTCGACCGGCAAGTCAAGAAACAACAAAAAAACCAACTTCGAAGAGCGATCTACTCCAAGTTTTGAAGCAAGAGTGGGCGAAAATCCCACAATCTAAAATTGACGAGATGATTCCCACGATGCCCCTAAGGATCAACGAACTCCACGAAGCGAAAGGAAGATCTACTAGATATTAATTAAATTATAAATATATCAATTCATGTGAATATGATTGAAAAATTTCATTTTTTCTGAAAAGGTGGTGTCTATTTACTTGTGACCACGCTGTGTTTTATACAGGAGCTTTTGTGATTTGACATTTACGCTAGATCCTCCCAGATATACACATAAAACGAAATTTTTAATTTATATTTCCAATCGGTAATGTCATATAATTTTGATGTCAATGATAACTAGAACTACGATTTATATGCAGATTTTTTATAATGAAGGTTATAAAATACATTATATACGAATATAAAAACACTGCTGTAATATATTAACATTTAACTCATTACCGTAAGAAGCATTATGTCGATAACAAACTTAATTAGTCAGCGAACATGATGATATAATACTAGTATATTTTTGTTCTTTCTTCCTGTTTTTTCTGTTTACCAGTGTTTTACCGTTCTGAGTTCTAGCTAATAACATATAACAAAACAAAGTGTTTAATGAAAGTCAGTGGAATCTCTTTTCACTTTGGCATTAACACAATAAGACTGTTTTCGAAATAAAGACGGTCTTTCAATGACTCACTAATATCCAGTAAAAGATCACAAAAAAAAAAGAGTTTTTTGGTCTATCACATTGATTGTCACGTAGATGTTACAGATATGGTCTGTCACATTGATTGTCACGTAGATGTTACAGATATGGCCTGTCACATTGATTGTCACGTAGATGTTACAGATATGGTCGTTCACATAACATGCTCAGTTATTGAGATATCATACAGAGGTCAAGGATTCAGAGCAGGACTAAATTAAGCTATGTATTCCAGTGGGCCATCGGTATGTTCGCAGGCTTAGAATGCTAAAATCCAGGGTTTGATTTTCCCGCGGTGGACGGATAGATCATTGTGTAGTTCTGAGCTAACAAATAAACAAACAAATACACCAACCAAAGCCTGTACTACTATGAACCAACGTTATTTAATCATCACAAGAGCACAATAATCGAAATTTATCCTACAACAGAGACATGGGAATATGATCCTGGAAATAGGATTTGAGAATATTTGCCTTATAATATTTACGTCAAGTTTTCAGCGCTCAGAGAAAGTTTTTTGAGTGTCATTTATATAAAAGAACACAAGAGAACCGTAATCGATCTGTAAAATGTAAACCACATTATGTATAAAAATATCAACGACATTATAACAAATAACAGATATCTCTTCAAAACCTTCCTCAACCAGTTGGATATCCTACTCACACAGCTTACTTTCTCTATAGAAATAAAGCAAGAAAGCTTCCTATTGTTGTTGGATGTTTGCAATCATTCATGAAGAAATGTTCCATACCTCAAAAAATTACGACCCACATCAGTGGCTGCATACACTTCACTTACTGTTTTTCACAACCTGAAACTAGGCATAATCCAGACAACTGCCATTCTAACATATGTTCCAAAAACTCAGCCTAGATTGTTGTAGATTACTGAGATCAACTCCGCTCATGGAAACTTTTTCCGTGACGAGACTGCGAGCATTATTCAAATGAAAGTAAAGGAGAATATGGACTACACCAGGCATATGAAAATCACTTTATCAGCCTTAGAAGAACATGCGTTAACCATATGGTACAGTAAAGATTGGAACACCACTCGTAACATTGGCATGACTCGAGACAGAAAAACAAGAAAATCAAATAAGTCTCCTAGATTCAAGACAAAAATAATTCCTTAAAAGACATCAAACGCTTCAAATTAAAAAGATTTGGCTTCCTTTTTTGAAACAGTACCACATATCACAAAGTACTATACAAACAAGTCTTCAAATACCAAACACACACATCCACACGGCAGACAGCCAGGAGTCGTCCAATAGATCCGGGTTACACCTACTTAAATCAGTATTAATACTAATTTTTTAGTGATTTGAAGAAGATTAAAACAAGTATGTTTAAATAGCGTCAGCTGCTTTTATGGATGTAGTTGGCTGCACAGTGTTGAAAATAAGATTTTTATATATTTTTGTTTAGAAAATTATATCGCGTTGGTTGTTTATAATTCTGGAAAGACTGCTTCAAAATCAAAACAAAAGGACACTACTGAAGAATTAATTCTGTTCATTTTATGGTAACAGGAAAATATACTTGTAACTAAAAGAGATTGTTTTAAAAGATAGTTTATAATATATTTTATGTAGTAATCAGTAAGTCATTATACGATAAACAAAAGCATCTAGTCATTCATGAAACATTAGATAACAAACTACAAATCAAAATCAGCTGCAAATAAAAATCTAAAAAAAAATCATCCCATATAATTTTGTATATCTCCGTTAAATAACGTTTATTAAGGTTTACCTGATTGGATTAATATGACGTGCATTGTCCAAATTGTTGTTGTTGTTCATTAAACAGATATTACCACTTGTTTACATATTATAAGTTACTAGAAAACGAAGGAATGAGAAACCATCTGTACAATATTTAGCTGAAAAATCTAAATCCTTAAAGATTTGTTTGTGCAGTAAAAGTCAAAGATGTTTATGTATAGAGAAAAATATACTGGATATTTAATTTTTGAGAGTATAACAAAAACGTGAACGTCAAAACTTGTTTATAAAGCCATTTTGTGAACGTTTCTATTCTACAGAGCCTGTAAAATAGACAGTATTACTGTTTTGAAAGTTAAATTAGAAAATTCTATGTATGGTCTTATTTATGGCTCTTAGAAATTTAACGTATGCGCCCCCAAGTGGAACAGTAGTATGTCTACGGACTTACAACGCTAGAATCCGGGTTTCGATACCCGTGGTGGACAGAGCACAGATAGCCCATTGTGTAACTTTGTGCTTAATTACAAATAAACAAACAATTAACGTAAGTATGGTGCCTTAGGTTTAATTATTTAGAAGAGTTTAGAGAAACTATAGTGTCAGTGGCTGCAATGTATTAAAGAAATAGAAATACAGCAAATGTTCTTCAATAGTATTGTGGTGAGCTTTTAATAGGGAAGCTTTGAATAATTCATCGCATTTACTTAATGTAATGTTTACTAGGAACAAGATAGTGCAGAAGGTCAGCGTGTATTTATCGGTCACAGGACATCAATTATGGAATATCAAAGTACTATTAAAGAAAAAATATTATCTGTCGGTATTTACTCATATGTCATATCTAATACTATACAGTCTGGTTTTCGCAATACATGAATAACAGTATCCGATTGTTGGTCATGTTGTTATTAGAACAGAATTATCGAAAAAAAGTCACTTTGTGGTGAAGAACGAGTAAGGATTCACTAAAATGGAATAGTTATAGTCTTTTGAAGTTGCACAAAGTTTTGTACTGGATTGGCATCATTCAATATATTTGGCTAACATACAATATTCGAAACTCAAGAAGTCTTTATATATTTGTCGACTACTTGATTACCCTTGTGACTAAACGGAAAGATAACTCTTAACAACTCTTGACGTCTTCTATGAAATATTGTACCGAGGAATCTGTGATAGGATAAATGGTAAACAAACTGACGTGTAAGAAAGTAAAGGATGTTACATTCTTATTGGAACATCGAACTCTGTTTCTTTGTATTTCTCTCAAAATATCACATTATTCAATTTAAATGGCTTTTGAATAAACCTTTGAAACTTTACTGCTGTTTGATATTATAACCCTAATATAGATTTATAAAAGTTTTGGTAATTCCAAATATCTAGAACGAAATACATTTTTCGTATAAGTTATAAATAGCCTAGTAATGAGATATAAGTTCAGAGCACAATTAGGAGAGTGTAAAGAAATACTTTTATTTTTCTGAACATAACAAGAATTAGTGTAGTTAAAGAATATTAAGCATTCCACGTATCGTGGCACCAAACAAACTGCAGCATGACATCTGTATTCATATGTGTCAGGTTAAGTTATAATAGATAATTACGATAACGGTATTCGTTACACATTAATTCAGTGCCGAGCATTGACAAATGAATTTTCAAGTGAATTTAGTAATGTTCTCTATTTCATAGCATTTAAGAATTAATCGACATCAAACAACGCAATACTGATAAAGAGTTTAGCGATATAATATCTGCATATTCAGTAACATTGAATTTATCAATTTATCTGTCAGTGAGGATTTTATTTTAATTTAATGATATTTGATAAAATGGTTTATGAAATCAGGCTGTAAGTAAATTACAAAATCCGTTTTAAGAATATTATTGAACAAAAGTTTGAGTGATGAGTTTCCTGCTGCTGTAATCATATCATAAATAAGAAATACATAAGCAATATAAAACGTTTAGTTTGTTGTCGTGCGTCAATACTTTGAGTAACTGAAAACGTCAATTTTAATAAGCATTTTCTCAATCTTTTTAAATATTGCTTTAAATATATTAAACTCCTGATAATTACAAGAGACAAGTAGCTCTGTATTAGATAATTCATCTATATTACGTGTTCCCCCCCTCCCAAAAAACCAACAAGAACAAAAACAAACAAATCAGATCGTTAAAGTGATTTGTCAATCAGCAAGTTCCATTTAGTTAGGCAAAAGCGCCAATGTTGACCCTGTTGCTGAAGATAAGTAGCGAGATAAATCCATTTACCAAAAGCAAATCCATAGTTCATCGTGTATCTGGCGGTTTTCTGCTTGCATACCCAGTATTTCATAATTTACTTTGCTTCGATTTTCGTTATGTTTTAAACATGCACTTATTCTTTCATGTCTGTCAATTAACCAACTGACAAAATATCGACGATTGGGGAACTTTGTAATACGTATAAAAATATATATATTGATAAATTCATTAATGGCTTAATTCCGCTGTGCAAAAGGTTACCAAAATTACCGAATAAGTTGTCCCCCAGTGACATAGCGGTATGTCTGCGGACTTACAACGCTAGAAACCGGGTTTCGATACCCGTTGTGGGCAGAGCAGGTATACATTTCATTTTATGAAAGATGATATAAAAAGTACATCAATCTAACTGCCTACGTACTTATGTGGTTCTTTATTTGTTATCCTAATCTTCTTATCAGACAGATATGTTTCCTAATACTGTTTAATTGTTACGTGTACATGCTTTCTAATACGGATCCACGACAAGAACCATAATGTTCACACATGGAATCTACAAGATATCAACAACCAACTGAGATCACCTGGTGATATCCTCAACCCGAATCTTTGTTTTTTATTACCAGGGGTCATTCCTAGGGTTCTTGATAGCCACCTAGAGGAGTAATGGATAAATAGTGAAGGTGTTTGTTAGAATTATTATGAATGATGAGGCTTCGTAATACTCTGGCCGGGTGTAGCCAGGTGGTTAGTGTCTGGCACTAATCTGAAAAGTCAGTGATTAGTGTCCCATTGCCGCTAATATGCTCTGCACTTAGGGGTGGAGGGTTCGTTATAAATCCCATTATTCGATTAGAAAATTTCAAGCGTTGGCGGGAAGTGCTTTCGAATAGTTGCACTCCCTCTTCTCTATTAGTTCAAACTTAGTGAAGATTAGCGTAAATAGTCTTTGTGTAGCTTTGTACGAATATGCTAAACAATCAACTCAAGACATTGATCATTTGTGAAAATATTTTCTTTAAACTTATTATGAGTTGTACTCCAAAGCCTTGATAATTATTAAACTTGTGCATAAAAAACATTACTTCCACCGTTTTTCAGTTAAATAATTTCTATCAGTATTCTCACTCAGTCTCTGATAATATATCTAATTCAAATAATTCTCATTGCTGTTGCTCTTAGACATAGAGATATGTCAGGTTTTACTTTCAGTTTTCATATCAAGTTAAAAACTTCTTACATATTAATTTTTCATATACATTATTTCTATACATATTTACTTATTATCTATTTCCTGTTTGTAGATAATCGTTTCACGCCGTAGTATATAAACTAAAGCATTATAAGTTTGCTGATTTAAAAGTGTATATATTTTGCATTCGTAAGGTAATCTGTGAGAAAATGTCGTTGTTGGTATTTTAGCGCATAGCTCCACAAAGGGTCATTTGTTCACTGCGGGGAATCGAACCCATGATTTTAGAATTGTAAGTTAAGAAACTTAACGCTGACTAACCTAGGGACTTATGAATGCAGAGACAGATAAATTGAAATAGAAAAATGTTATAACTATTTTCATCTAAGGCAACTAAGGTCTAGAAATGCCAATGTCGTTGTTACCATAATGACAAAAGTGATCTGAAACGCAAGTTTTGACACTGTTTGTCACATATATGTGCCTATCAAGTAAAAATGTTTATCCTTAAAAAACATATTTGAAGAAAGTATGGAAAACTAAGAAGTTCTTGATTGTAACTACCGAGATAATAATCAGTGTACATTAATTCTATCAATAGTTGTTTTTTTAATTCTGAATTATATTTTTCTCAAGGAGTTTTTTTAGTGTTGGTAACGTTAAGGACGGATAATGATGGAAAAAAAACTTGTTCTGTGTTCCCTACAAACCAATCTTTTCTTTATTTTCCAAGACAGTGTCACGTACATCCTAAGGCCCAGCCTACTAGACCCTTTCTCACCTTCTGAAACAGTCGGCATAGCCATAAGCGTTGCCGAACAACAAGGTCTACAACACAGTCAATCATTCAGTGCTCGACGTATGAGGGCGCTACAGCAGTGCAGTGATCGCTACTAGCTCGTCAACGCTGTACTGTATTGGTAGATTTCTTACGTCTGAAGCTAGACTATACGTTGGTTCAAGCTCCTTCATCTTTCTAAGTCGATCCCTGTAGTTACCAAGGCCTCACGGTACGAGCTGGACATTATACTCGTATACGCGGAAGAAGTCTATAGGGCTCACTGTTGGGATCACCAGTACCTTACTCTGTGTGTGAGCTGGTTTGGTGTTTTCACACTCAACAATACTGCTAACGAGTGGCACGAACAGAAGGACTGGAGGGAGATATAACAGGGCCCTGCCTTGACCACTTCCTCCTCTGTTAACGACTCGACAACCCTAGTGACTGACTCTCAATGGATGCAATTTGCCAGTTGAGAGAGTAAGAAGGTAAGAAGGCGAAAAAATCGTTTTGCGAATTATCAACTTCTGAGTGACTGGTACTGGAAGCTCACGTGTTTTCTAATCTACCGACGAGCACCAGGGGACGTTTTGAAATTGGTGTGAAAGGTAAGGTTTACTTTTTGTCATATATTATCGTATTTTATTTAAGATGGTGTCGGTATAACTTAAGTTTACATGAGTATACGACTGTTAAAATGTATTTTTTTTGAAATCAACACAAATTAATAGAAGTATTCCAGGTGGTAATATTATTTCATATACAGAATTGTTTTGCCCGTGAAGGAGTCGTCGGGTATCATGGAGTAATAAATGAAATATTTGTGAAAGGGACAATTGTCTTTGTTTTCCTCAATTCTGTCCTTATTAGGTTTCACCAAGTACCTACGGTTTCAAGAATTAAGCATTGCAAATATTTTGTTATTTATCGACAGTAGATTAACATATAGCAGTATATCCATCCCTACATGTTTGCGCGATAACTTTCTTAAGTTCTTCTCGAAGAATGTTTTCTTACGAAGAAAATAATTCATATCGTTCGGAGTTTGAAATTTCTATATTTTAAAACAAAATAGCAGGATGGCGAAGCAGAAACTTTTTTGACAGAAGTTACACTTTGAGTTACTTCAATGTGCAAACATTTATATTTTTAACAGTAAAATTGAAGTAGGACTGATATATTGTTATTTTGTATTTTTTCTACTAGGACAAGTAAAATTAACGAAACCTCATCTGGCTGTCAGAGGCTTCGTTTGCACTTAGCTTAAAGAAAATGTTTTATAAAATAATAAATAATTAACATGCTCTTTTCAAGCTTATAGATAATGACCAAAATGTATTCGCCGCTATACATATACATATATTTAACCACTGTCAACAATCAGAAAGATGTCATGTTAGACGTAGAAAATAGGACAGTAACGGCATTATTCAATTTTCCATTGACACATACACACAAAGACATATAAAAGAAATAAATATGGGGAGAAAGAACAGATCATGAGATGAAAAAAAATATAAATAGAAGAGTATAGACACCGAGACATGCTGTGTACACAAGTATCAGCTGCACAATGGAAAGATGTACGTTTTCGGAGCTAATGCACGATGTAACTAACTTAGCCTTTAGTGTAGGTACACTCACTGCACCATCAACTCCGAAACAGGAAGGAAGTTAGCTGTTTGCGCCCCGTTTACTTTCATTGGAGTCTATGAGATTTATCACTGTCACTGTCAACTGATATATTCTTACCAACTTAATTAAACCAGAAAATTGAATTAAGTAAAATACCAGCAGTTATTTATTTACTTTCATTTTTATCTTTTACTCAGTATAGAACTGGTTTGGATAACATGAATACTCTTATCTGTCGTTAAGAAAATGTATATAATCGGAAAATATACTGTAGCAACTACTAAATATTAATGTTTCCTATCCTTATACATAGAAGTATTGGAAAGTGGAATGAGTTAAAGGTGTATTTTTAATGTTTATAAAGGGTTTTGTTCAGTGGATTAGCCGTTAGTCTTTTTAAAACGATTTATTAAAATATTTGTATATTGCAGACATTATAAGCCATTTGGTTCTTTGTTAACTGTTGAATAAAATAGGAAATATCTCTAAACATGTTTTTTTACAACATAGCTATCATTCCAAATCAGATTTCCCCTTTTGTTATTAAATAAATCAATTTCATAAAATCATTCAGATTCTCAATGTAAGTTATAAGTCTAGAAACAACGTAAATCTTAACTGATATTTACCAAACGGGCAAGTGATTGTAAAAAGAAAGTTTTTCTCTTCCGAAAGAAAAATAACTTGATATTTTAATCTGATCTCAAACATAATGTTATCTTAACTTTCGTAACTGTCATAACATTGTATGTTGAATTCATACATAGTGCCACCTTATGCTAGGAAAGGACATAGCATGGCCTGGTGGTTAGAACACTCGATTCGTAATCTGCTGGTCGCGGGTTCGAATCCCGTCACCGAACATATTCACCCTTTCTGCTGTGGTGGGCGTTATGATATGACAGTCAGTCCCACTATATGTTCATAAAGAGTAGCCGAAGAGTTGGAGGTAAGTGGTGTTGACTAGCTGCCTTTCCTCTGGCCTATCACTTCAAAATTAGAAACGGCTAGCACTCAACAAAGAAAGAAACAAAACTTAATAGGATGTCATTTTACCACAAGAAAGTGAGCGTGTAGTGACGAAAACCACATACATATCATCACTTTTCATTAGAGAGGTGAACGCGATATTTGACATGGTATTACCTCTTACCATTAGGCAACTGAAATTCAAATGTAGAAAAATATAAACGACTCTTGATACTTTATTAAAAAGCAACCTTATGGAAATGGCCTGTCATTTGGTTTGGTCATGAATGTATTTTCAGTTTGAGAAATGTTCCATGATTTTTTTTCACATTAACCCAATAATTAATATAAGTTCAACCTGAGAAACTTGACGTTAGCATATCTTACAGAAGAGATGTAGTGTTGTAAAGTTTGCAGAGGGAAAATTCTCTGACCTCTAAAGTTCAACCTGGGTAGAATGACGATAACATATTTTGGAGAATGGGATCTAGTGTTATAAGGTTTGCGGAGGGAAAATTCTCTGACCTCTAAAGTTCAACCTGGGTAGAATGACGATAACATATTTTGGAGAATGGGATCTAGTGTTATAAGGTTTGCGGAGGGAAAATCCTCTGACTCCCAATGTAATCGCTCTAAAGACATGTACGCAGAGACTCATGGGTGATATTATCCTGTTACTCACGGGATCTTAGTTCCGGTTTTCTTTTTGGAATTACGAGAGGAGTGAGGCTTCTTCTTCTTCTTTTTTTGAAAGGTTGTGGTGGGGGAGTCGGTACGGAGTTTCGTCATGTTTTGTTTTTCTTGGCAGTTAAATTTGAATGGTGCAAAAATTAACACACGTAGCTCATTAAGTATAACTTGCCACTTTATATAACTAATTTTCTGTTATTTCATTGAACTGTTTTTCTTCTTGCCAGTGTTCTAAAAAAGAACGATTTCCCCGTTATAATAAGCTTTCTCGCGTTTCATAAATATTTTTGTATGGATTGATAAACGGTGTGAATAATATTATTCATGGGTTTAACGTTATGAAACTTATCACTTTTCGTAGCCTACTGTAGAAACATTTTTAACCGATAGTGTTCTCATTTCAGTGAACGTTGTTATACTATTTGGTATGCTATTAACGTATAGTACTTGGACTATAAGAATATTATTATACTCTAATGTTCAATAGAAAAGTTTGTGTAATAATTTTACTGAAAGATAACGAGGAGTTACCTCGATTCAATACAATTACACCTTTGTTGTATAAAGTGCCTTTTTAAAGTCTAGTAGTGCTTATCACCGTATCGTATTTTTAGCTACTCGTATAAAGTGCCTTTTTAAAGTCCAGCAGTGCTTATCACCGTATAGTATTTTTAGCTACTCTTTTAAAGGGATTGACGATTGATCTAAAAGTATACGGGCATTTAGTATTTTAGTTTCCATACACGAAGCAACTTAGAAAATGGGGATTTTTGTTAGCTTCTAACAGCTGTCAACATCAAAAGGTCGTTATTGGATACTTACTTGACTCTGAAAACGTGGTACACAGTTTAGAGTAACACATTTTAACACTTATATTCTTTCTGTTCAAAGAAGGGGGCCAATGTTCAATTAGAATTTTCTAGAAGGGAAAAGAAAGTTTTGTTTTCAATTTCAAATATATAACATGAAACTGCTATTATGTGAACTTAGGAGAAAAACCTAGAAAGTTACCTTTTTGTTCTTATAATTTTATGTATTACTGCAGTTGTGTAGTAATACAAAAAATCTGTATTATAACAAATGTGATTTGGTTCTAACTCACATTTATTGTCCAGAATTTGCATTTCGATTACTCTTCATTAATTTCAGGACTGGTATGGCCAGGTGGTAAGGGTGCTCGACTCTCAATCTGTGGGTCGTGTGTTCTAATCCCTGTCCTACCAAACATACTCGTCCTTTCAGCCGTGGGCGCGTTATAATGTGACGGTCAATCCCACTATTCGTTGGTAAAAGAGTAGCCCAAGAGTTGGTGGTGGGTGATGATGACTAACTGCTTTCTCTCTAGTATTTCATTGCTAAATTTGGGACGGCTAGCGCAGATAGTTCTCGTATAGCTTTGTGCGAACTTCCAAACAAACCAACCAGCTTTAGTGTATTGCATCTGATTCTATATAAACAAAGATTTTTTCTTGGTTCAAAAGTTGTAATGACACCACTATTTTCAAACTATAGACTTAGCAGCACAAATATCCCATCAAAGGAAAGGAATATATTTTATCTCATAGATTGCATTTCTAAAGCGAAAGACTGGAAAACAGCTTTTTGGAATGCTTGACGAGTGAAACATCATTTTCATCAGAAGTTATTTCTTTGAATGTTGCTTCAAATTTCAAAGTATGACATCTTCTTGCTTTCGTTTAGAATAAGAAGAAAAAAAGAATTGTACAGAGAAAAAAAAATGGCATCATGACGTCTATAACCATACGAAACATTGTGCGCGCAAACTATGAGCTGAAACAGAGCGGATTAGGAAACCATTTTTTAAAAGATATAAAAAAACTACAACTTAGCAGATAGAGGGAAATTTGCAACATCAAACCTCCAGATAAATTATTGTTCATGTACAAGTAGTATATTTTGTGATAAATTATTGTTCATGTACAAGTAGTATGTTTTGTGATAAATTATTGTTCATGTACAAGTAGTATGTTTTGTGATAAATTATTGTTCATGTACAAGTAGTATGTTTGTGATTATAACTAGCAGTGTTTGCCTTATATTTCCTAATAACTTATATATGTATTTTTTAATCCTAAAGTAAAATCGTTAGATCTGTTCATGACAATGAAAAAAAATCAATATAATATTATTGATACGTATGGTAAACATGTTACACTGACAAATACTAGCCGTCCCTAATTTAGCAATATAAGACTAGAGGGAAGGCAGTCAGTCATCACCACCCACCGCCAACTCTTGGGCTTCTCTTTTACCAACGAATAGTGGGAATGACTGTCACATTATAACGCCCCCACGGCTGAAAGAGCGAGCATATTTGGTGGGATGGGGATTCGAACCCGCAGATTGCGAGTAGAGTGCCCTAACCACTTGGCCATGTCGGCCCACATAAATAAGGAATCGAACGAGCAGTTTATATATAATTTCATTTTTTACCTATGGGAGGGTTAGGTATACTTTGAATCTCTTCCATCCTCCTTCACTCGCATTTCTTCTCTTACAGGCTGCGTTTTCGGTAGTTGTACCTTTAGTAAATTGTTTCTGAATATTTGTGATAAACATGTATTCATTTAAAATCTGCAAGAGATTAAATGTTGTTACACTTTTCTGGCATGTTCATGTATTGGGTACAGTTATCACATAGAGCTAGTTCTTTACACACAAAACAGCTTCACTTCTGCGAATCGACATATATAAATAGTTGTATTTGCACACTTAAGTATTCTTTTTTTTTTTTAAATAAAACTAACTCTTCAACTAAAAGACCGTGAGCCTAGCACCAAATGACATTTTCGTTTACATCTATTTACTATATTTTAAAAAAATACAAACTACATTCTGACAAAATTACAGAGTACTGTATACAACAAACATTGCTTTTCTGCATAAGTACTCTAGTATCTATCCCGTTATTGCCAGAAATACTCCTAACTAGCTCAACCACAGATTCAAGAAAGATTTAGGCAAAAATGGACTTCTAAGTAACCTAGACAGCTACATCATACATGACCTTCTCCTCTTTGTATCAGAACAAAAGAGTGGCGAAGAGCTAGTCAAATTTGGGGTCTAGCTGAAAATAACGGAGGATATCGACAAACAACATGCTTAAGATATACAATACATCGAATATGCCTCCCCAGCATGGCTAACGTCTCTAAGACACGTCTTGTAATTAACTTCATACCTGGTTACTTTGGAATTTATAATAATCTTAGGAATTTAGCCGATGTTGCTACCTGAAGTAGAGTTCCATCTAAGTATAGTTCTGGCTTTGTCCTGCTTATTTTAACTAATTTGGTATAAAATATTATTTTGGTCTTTAGAGCATTTATTTTGATTGTACATTTATTACAGAATTCTCCCCTATCGTTTGATAATGGTTGAAGGTTATATGTTGTTGTTATCGGGTTTGTGGAACTCTTCCAAATTGCAACATCATCTACGAATTGTGATGATGTAGCATGAATTTGGATCTTACAGTGGGTTGCTTGAATTCTTTATTGGTATTTATGCCTTTTCTTGCGTGGACCAAGAAAGGTCAATTCGTGTTTTGCCCCTTTTCGGTTTTATCGCCTTAATGCCGCGAATGAGGGCTCAACTAAGCGAGGTGGTCTGCAGGAAAATACGTACAGCTGACGCTCAACGAAACAGACGTTTAATACCGCGCGTAGCACGAGTACTTTCGCGACGCATATATGGTTCTTGTGCTACTGCTCAAAATAGTGGAAGAGGCGGCCAGCAATTAATATTTAAGCCCGGTATTGCCGGATACTTTTGGTCGGGGGCGTAATTTGGGTAAGGGGGCTCCAAATGGCAGTTTCTGTGAAAAACTTCTAGTCAGACCGGATTAACACAAATACACAAATTACGTCATGTAGCATGGTTCCTAGCTGAATTTGGGGGCCCACACGAGATCAGCCTTCTTCCTCCTCCCTAAAGACTTTATTGATATGTCGCTTTTGCAGGCTTTTTCTAGTAGTGTATATAACAGATTCTAAACGGTAGCAAACTGAATGTTAAAGAAGATTTTGTCAATGCAATTTCTATATTTTTTAAGCGTTCTGGAGTTCATTTTCAAGAATATAATCCAAAAGCACGATAGTATTTTCAAATTCTAACAAGCGATGTGACAGTTATTTTTAAAAATGAATTATTTAAATTCTGATACAATCTTCCACCTTTGCAATAAAAAAGGCATGGGGAATGATAAGTGATTGGCGACTTTGTTGCAAAGCAATTTCACTTACTGGCTTCACTGTCTCACAATATATATATATATATATATGAAATGTTCCTGAAATTGCATGCTTCTCATGAAACAATACGTAAACATTTAAGTAAAAAACTCCATAACGAAGGTGTCTGGGTATCTCACGAACTATCCGATGATCATCGTTTCCAAATGTGTGAACGTTGCTTTGTCTCTTCTGGTGCGTAATGCGAATGAACCATTTTTGGACAGAATTGTAATCGGTGATGAAAAATAGATTCTCTATGCAAATATTAAATGCCAAAAAACAATGGCTCAATCCTAGACGAAAACCACTTTCGACCCCAAAACCTGGACTCCATCTGCAGAAAGTGATGCTTTGTGTTTGATGGGGCATCAAAGGAGTAATACATTTTGAACTCCTCAATCCACAGCGAACTGTCAATGCAGAGATCTATAGTCAGCAACTAGAGCGTTTAAATCAAGCCCTTCATCAGAAACGCCCTCAACTCGTCAGTCGGAAAAGTGTTCTTTTTCTCGACAACAATGCACGTCCACATGTGGCACGTTCGACGCAACACAAGATTATGGAGTTGTGTTGGGA
>NW_013665855.1:402071-402697 GCF_000517525.1 Limulus polyphemus | reverse complement strand
ATAGATTATTAGCCAAGATCTTATGCTATACCAATTGGTATGACATAAGCAAAAAATAGTCTAATAAAATTGTGAATGTAAGACACTAACACCTTGTGTCATGCGCAGTAAAGAATGCCCGTGGCGATAGGGTGAATAGACGCGTAATAAGAGAGGCAGTTGAGTTTCTCACGTTATTTGTTTAAGAGAAATCATGTAGGCCAACTGTTTTCTCACTCTCCCCCCCCCCCGGTCAGCAGTTTTAAATTATGAACGACTATATTGGTAGCAACGGTTTTAAATAGCATCCATTAATGATTTCTTAGTCGGGAGGGCAGCAAATCATCACCAGTACACTGAAAGTGAAGTTGCCTTGGTAATTGATAGGGAGAACAACGGCTTTACGTGAATATCTGTTTCCAGTAATTTTTTCTTTCATTTTATGGTTTATAAAAACCATTGGTTCGATTTTTAAATTCCAATTGTAGTGATTGGCTGAATAGAGTAGTTATTGTTCACATGAAAAACTAATAAGTCTCCAGAAGAAAAGTAGCAATGCTATTATCTAACTTATATATATAAAAAAATAACCTGTGTGTCACATCATATCATACCTGACTTCTCGAAATGGACGAGTCATAAAAGCC